>NW_027468881.1:18294920-18334920 GCF_046254945.1 Alosa pseudoharengus
GCTCTCTGTAAACATTCTCAGAAAGTTGCTTTTGGTTCTTGAGAATTAAACTGCATTTGAATGAGTGATCCATCTCCATCCGGATCAATATTAGTCCGAATTAGCCTGGCTTTGCTTGATCCATTTGTGGAAATGGCACACCAAACGACTCTTTGTGCTCCAGACAGTGATTTGCACTGTGTTGTGGTATTTTGCTGTTGACTTGACTCATTTTGGTTTTCTAGAATTTGTGATTATTACGGTTTCCATGGATATTCTCCCAGACCCTCTGTCTCCATTGTTCTTGTGGTTTTCACAGTCTGTGTGTCTGTGTATATCCACTCTGACTGTGTGTGTGTGTGTGTGTGTGTGTGTGTGTGTGTGTGTGTGTGTGTGTGTGTGTGTGTGTGTGTGTGTGTGTGTGTGTGTGTGTGTGTGTGTGTGTGTGTGTGTGTGTGTGTGTGTGTGTGTGTGTGTGTGTGTGTGTGTGTGTGTGTGTGTGTGTGTGTGTGTGTGTGTGTGTTAGGAGCTGCATCGGCACATTGAGGAAGGCCTGGGCAGAAACATGTCAGAGAGATGTACCACTGCTATCACCGGTGCCCTTCAGACCACACAGACCGAGATGATAGGTGAGCAACACATGCACATACGCACACCTGTCCCGCTCACACACAGACCGTACAGAAAGACACATGCAGGTGGAAGTGGTAGTGTTGTGGTAGCATGGCGTTCAATGCCACATTCAGGTCTAGTGCCGAAGGGTCCCAGTCTTCATCTCTCTGCCACACACAGTACTGCCTGTAAAGGCTATAAAGCCCAAACATAGAACATAAACAAAAAGGGACATGCATACAATACATTCACAGTGACTTCAACTGGAGTCCAGTGTTCTTAGCATGAAGGTTAAAAATGACAGTTTCTCTTCATGCAGACACAAAATAGACGAGAATACAGCTGATTTTAATAGCAATGCACAAACACTTAACGCACAAACTATAAATCCACAGTGTGTGAATCATAATTAAAAACACACTCTGATTAAAAACACTCATTCTATTTCTCTCTCTCTCTCTCTCTCTCTCTCTCTCTCTCTCTCTCTCTCTCTCTCTCTCTCTCTCTCTCTCTCTCTCTCTCTCTCTCTCTCTCTCTCTCTCTCTCTCTCTCTCTCTCTCTCTCTCTCTCTCTCTCTCTCTCTCTGTGTGGTCTGCGCAGACGGTCTGAAGCCGCTGCTGCCTGTGCAGGTGCGTGAGCAGGTGGACAAGCTGGCGCCACGCCAGTGCTTCAGCCTGTGCTACGACCTCAACTGCGACAAGCTGTGCGGGGACTTCCAGGAGGACATCGGCTTCCACTTCTCCCTGGGCTGGACCATGCTGGTCAACCGCTTCCTCGGGCCCAAGAACACACGCCGTGCACTCATGGGTTACAACGACCAGGTGAGAGATGGACACACACACACGCACACACACACACACACACTGGATTGGCCTATCTGATTAAAAAAAAGGTACAGAGAGTGAACACAAACACACACACACACTGGATTGGCCTAACTGATTAAAAGAAAGGTACAGAGAGTGAACACACACACACACACACACACACACACACACTGGATTGGCCTAACTGATTAAAAGAAAGGTACAGAGAGTGAACACACACACACACACTATGGCTGAATTCATCACCGATATGCGTGTGTGTATGTTTCAGGTTCCGCGGCCACTGGCCATCACCCCGGTCAGCTCCAGCATGCCCCCCTTCCCCCAGGGCTCAGTCACCCAGGAGGAGCTCATGGTCTCCATGGTAACCGGCCTGGCATCACTGACCTCGCGCACCTCTATGGGCATCATTGTGGTTGGAGGCGTGGTAAGAACACACACACACACACACACACACACACACACACACACACCTTGCTTGGAATGCAGTGAAACACCTGTATAGATTGCAGGCTGATGTTTGCAGGCAGATCAGCACACATACACTTGGTACTTGAACCTTTCCTGTGCTTTCAAACATTAAAAAACAAACTCTCATACACAAACACACACTTTACGTAACATTTTAATACCTACCCCCGAACCGTGGCTAGCAAAGGCTTATCTAAATTCACACACCACACACACACACCACACACACACACCACACACACACACACACACACACACACACACACACACTCATAGACCTGTTCATGTGACGTTAAACACTGGGAAGAAGCCTCTAAATTACAATCTGAAGGGCTTAGCTACGAGTCCTGTTTTGTGGTGTTTTATGACTGTTTTATCTAACAACATCTTGTTGCAGATACATTTTTTGCATCTCATGGAAGAGATGTACTGTTTGACACAATATCCTCTAAATCTCTCTAGCTCTTGCGTAAAATGCAAAATCCCAATCCCAATCCCAAATACATTTCCGAGGTCTTGGCCAGGGATGTCATAGAGTTCAAATAGGTTTACCCCTCCCCCAGATGACCCCACCCCCTCCCCCAGATGACTCCACCCCCTCCCCCGCTCATTTGCCATTGGAAGATTTTATCTTTTATCATTACATTATAATGGAGTACAGTTTTGTTGTCCATACTGCAAGGTGTTGTGGATAGTCGTGCTCTATTGTGCGTGTGTGTGTGTGTGTGTGTGTGTGTGCGGGCGGGCGTGTGTGCGCTTGTTCATGTTCTTCTCTGCAAGTTCTCATACGTGTTCGTGTGTGTGTAGATCTGGAAGGCAGTGGGCTGGCGTCTCATCGCTCTGTCCGTGGGCCTCTACGGGCTACTGTATGTGTATGAGCGCCTGACTTGGACCACCAAGGCCAAGGAGCGTGCCTTCAAGAGGCAGTTTGTGGATTACGCCAGCGAGAAGCTCCAGCTCATCGTCAGCTATACAGGGTCCAACTGTAGCCACCAGGTCCAGCAGTGAGTACACACACACACACACACACACACACACACACACACACACACACCCAGCAAGGGTCAAGGCTATCAGTTGTAGCAGGGTGTGGACACGAACAGCACATACACACGGATGCACACCTTTTTTCCTGGACACATCCTATTCCTCAGGAAACACTAATCTCTTTTGAAGAGAGATCTCGTTAAGAGTTCTCTTAGCGTGGTTGCAACTGGTTTATGCAGGTGTAATCTGTCTGTGTGTGTGTGTGCTCTCCGCTGTATTTAAGAGCACTAAAGCTTCCGTTTAGAGCCAGTGGAAAATATTGGTTGGTCACATCATCTTATGTAACTGACCAGTATAAATAGATGCAGATTTAAAAGAACCTTTTAATCCTTTGCTCACTGGCTCCACCTAGTGACCAGAAGAGTAGTTTTCACATACTCCCACTACTTTACTTGCCTTACTGCAAGATCTTTTATCATGTAGATGCACAGAACAATTCTAAGTAGAATATTCTTAATCCAAAGAAGGGAAATAAATATCACAAATGAGGTTGTAAAAATGGTAACAAATGGAATTTGCTATGATTGTCTAATGTGTGTGTGTGTGTGTGTGTTCAGGGAGCTGGCGAGCACCTTTGCCCAGCTGTGCCAGCAGGTTGATGTGACGAGGCAGAATCTGGAAGATGAGATTCAGGACATGAACAACAAGATTGAGCAGCTGGACACCCTGCAGAGCAAAGCCAAGCTGCTGAGGTATCTCACACACACACACACACACACACACACACACACACACACACACACACACACACGTAGGGGTGCTTGATGAGGCCATCCTTAAAAATATGTTTGTTTGCCATAACCTCCCTCCCTGACGCAGTCACTTGACAGACTTGGGTCCAACCTGAAAAATTATTTTATTCTTGCCAACTAAAACTTTGTTGGGACAGTGAAACCGCCCACATTATTTTTTAAAACCATCCCCTATCGCTCTTAAGCTAAATTATTTCAAATAAGATTTAACTTTTTTTATATATATAAAACAAAACCGCAGGCTTAATCTACACAATGATAAGCTGTACCCTCCACTGGTTTCCAACCACTAGTGTTAATTTCGTCAGACGAGACGAGAGGAAATATGTTCGTCAACGACCTTTTTTTTCATGACTAAGACGAGACGATGACGAGACTGCAGTAATGTCCTGAAACACTGACTAAGACTATCTTGTATTATTGTTGACGAAAAAAGACGAGACTAAAATGTTTTGCATGAAATAAAAACTAAGATAAAATCTCTCTTCATTTTCATCTAGAAAATGAGAAGACAGAATATCTAGCTGTTACGTTTTCAAAATATTCCGAATGAGTTCATACGCAACAGCTTTTCTGTAGGCTAGTCTACGTGCTGTGGCTGCAACCCTGTGGCTGCAACACGAAACTACATGGAACAAGAACACTGGAGATTTCTGCCAGAGTTAGCAAGCTAACTACCTAAGCTTTATGCCACAATGCTACATACCCAGAAGTTGAAGCTTCTCTCATACAAATTAACATCCCCCAGAATGTCCATATGAAAATGTTCATCATTTAATGTCAACTATTTAACTAGTTAGACTCATGATGCAAAGTTTGCTAGCAAGTAAGCTAATATGGAAAGTTCGCTAGCAAGTTAGCTATGGCTAAGATGGAGAGTCTGTTTGGGGAATGTGTTGTGTTTGGGCGCATATCGCCATCTAGCGAGGCGGAGTAAAACATTAATACTTTGGTCTACGACAGTGTTTCTCAAACTTTTTCAGTTTCAGGACCACTTAACTAACCCTAGCTAAAAAAAAAAAAGATTACACCTACTTCAACAGTAGCCTATAATTAGTCTACACTATAGGCCTACTCACTGAACCACCTTGCTAATTGTCTTTGCACTTTGCTTATTGTGTGGATTCATACTGTATGATTTAAACTGGCATATCTTACATAGACAGTGTTGCAGAACTGTTTTTACATACAAGTTGGTTCAATATTGCAAACAACTCATCTATATTATATTTTACCACGTCTGCTCGCGGACCACTTGGGATAGCTTGCGGACCACCAGTGATTCCCGGACCACACTTTGAGAAACACTGGTCTACGAATATGACAGTTGTCCAGTCAAATCTTTTACTGTCTATGGTCAAATCCCAGCCGAGCTATAACTGTAGCTCGACTTACCTGTGCATGTAAACATACTGACTGACAAAAAATCAGAATGAGTAATTATAACAGACGAGTAGCCCTGTGGACACACAATATTGTTGGAAAATTGAGATGTGTAAACACCATTTGACTCAAATAGTAATCAGAAATAATTTGTTATAAAAAAAAGACTAAAATGTGTTGAGTAAAACTGACTAAGACTAAGATACCTTTAGTTTTCTTTTGACTAAAACTAGACTAAAATGACGAGACTTTTAGTCGACTAAAACTTGACTAACAAAAACTGAAATTTGAATGACTAAATATGACAAAGACTAAAAAGGACATTTCGTCACAAGACTAGGACTAAGACTAAATAAAAAATAGGTGACAAAATTAACACTATTTCGTCGTCATCAGCGTCCATCTGTTATCTGTCAGATCTGACTGTCAATAGTGGGCCCTTTGCTATGTGTCGGATTCGGGCAGCTATGGTTTTGAAAGTATTTACAAAGATTTCAGTTTCTTTCAGTTTCTTTCAGGAATTGATATATCCCCCCCCCCCCCCCCCCCCCCTGTGTATGACTCAACAGGAATAAAGCGGGGTGGCTGGACAGTGAGCTCAACATGTTTACCCAGCAGTACCTGCAGCAGGGGCGATAAGAAGAGGCCGAAGATGGAACGAGGGATGAAGAAGAAGAAAGATGATTTCGGGGGCGAGAGAGAGAGAGAGAGCGAGAGAAAGACAATGCCCAAATGCAGGGTCCTCATGACCACCGCCAGCCCTCTCTCTCTTTTCTCTTTTCTCTCTCCTCTCTCTCTCTCCTCCCTCTGCCACGTCTCAGCCGCCTGCTGTATCAGATGGACTCCTCTTAGCCATGCTTGTTTTAGAAGAGGGCGTTAACCCTCGCTCTGCCATGAGACGCATCTGTTCACCTCTCCGCCTGCCTCTCTGCCTGGATGAATGGTCTTCACTTTTCATGTGTTTGGGTTCTGCCTTTGGGATGCGAGCAGGAGAGTGCGCCCCCTAGTGTGTAGGATGACCTGGCCATTTATTTTGTGGAGCGTATCTTCCTCTTTGGTGTTACTTGTTAAGAACACGGAAATCCATAGCTGTATATGGAAGACCTGTAGTAATAATAATAATAATAATAATAATAATAATGGTAATAATTTATTTGATTATTATTTTATGGTAACACCATGTCACTTTGAGCTATGCGTATGTGTGTTTAGGATGTGGTGTCTCACATAACTCACAGGGTCAGTAGGCTTGTGTGTGAGTTAGAGGTTAAAGGTCATCTGTTGACCTGGTGTGTTGTGCGGGGGGTAGGAAGTGTCCTCTCACCCCTCATCCCTCTGTCCCATCCACCACACCGACTTGACCACGATGGCCGCTGACTCGGGGCCACATCAGGGCCACATCTGGGTGTCTCTGCACTAGGGTTACCTCAGTCTGGGTTGAAATCAAGCAAGTTACGATCAGTCACAGTTGGGTATGGTGATACAAGTTTGTGGGTGTGTGTGTGTCTACACAAGTAGGCATGCTCAAGTCTATTCAAAGGTAACCCAAATGTGAGATTGTCAGAGATGTGTAATAAGTTTGTTTGTAGTATGTAATATGCTTGTTTGTTTTTGTTTGTGCATTGGTGGTGCCCTGTGGGCCTTTTATCACCCGATTACTGTATATGCCCACTCGCAGTTGTGGCCTGTATCTCTACCCAACTACATTGTGTGTGTGTGTGTGTGTGTGTGTGTGTGTGTGTGTGTGTGTGTGTGTGTGTGTGTGTGTGTGTGTGTGTGTGTGTGGTGTGTGTGGTGTGTGTGGTGTGTGTGGTGTGTGTGTGTGTGTGTGTGTGTGTGTGTGTGTGTGTGAGAGTGTGTGATATGATTTGTCCAATAGTGGCTCATTAACATCATGCTTGTTTGGGTGTGTGTGGCTACTGCATGACACTGGGAAACAGGGTAATTGTGGGGCTGTCAGATTGGCTGTTTCCAGGTTGAGGTCTTGACCGAACTCAAGCGTGCACTTAGGGTAAAGCCAAGTGAAGGATTATGAAGAAGGGAGCATGAAAACTGAAAGAGAAAGAGGGCTTAGTGGGATAATGCAGAATTCCGGTCTCTCTTTGGTCCCGTGTTCAGTTGGGCTCTGCATGTAGACCAGATGTACTCTTTTTATTTAAGGGAAAACATTGGTGCCACACATTTGTTAGCGTTTTGTTTTGTTTGTTTAATTATTGTCATGCAAGCACCATCATAGCCTGATGTAATGAAATGCAAAGTGAAAAAGACCAATAGAAACAGAATACAGTTGTGCAAAGTAAAAAAACTAAATATGAATTTGACACCCTGAAAACACTGAACATATTACCCAACATTCTCAACATGGATAAAGATCTGAATTAGTTGGAGGTGTCCTGTGTGTGTGTGTGTGTTTGTGTGCGTGCGCGAGTGCCTGTTCTGATGGTGGTTTGCAGTTGTGTGCCAAGATGTTAAGAAAGTTGTCTGAAGAGGTCTTCAGAAGGAGTATTTGCACTTTATTTGTTTTTGTGCTGCTTTTAAAAACACTGTCTCTTTGCCTCTCATTTTTGAGCGTGTGTGTATACTGTTTTTTTTTTTTTTTTTTAAAGTGACGTTGAAAGAAGGAACACTCAGTGCTGTTCAGGTGTGCTGCAGTAGTGTAGAAACACGCATGCTTTTTCCTCGTCATATCCTGTCTTGTCTGATTGTGAATGTCCATAAGTAATAAATAATAAAAACAACTAAGTTAAGGAACGATCATTTTCTCTCTCTTGTGTTCAGAAGGAGGTTTGGGAGACAAATGATGAGTATACCATGTTTCTTGTGTCAACTCCTCTATGTGTCCATGGAGATGCATAAATTAATCTGTTATCAGAATGAGGCAAGTAGTACAGTTCTGGGAAGCCTGTCATAAATTGTCCCTCTGTCCCAATCTCACTTGCTTTTTGTGTTCTTTGTTCCTGTTGGCTTCCTCTCTCATACACACACATGTACTTCATGTTTAATAATCTAGTTACGTTTTTGTTTAATTAGGCTACTGA
This sequence comes from Alosa pseudoharengus, assembly GCF_046254945.1. Lineage (NCBI taxonomy): Eukaryota > Metazoa > Chordata > Actinopteri > Clupeiformes > Clupeidae > Alosa > Alosa pseudoharengus. The sequence goes on from NW_027468881.1 coordinate 18,303,030, forward strand.
ATTTAGTGCTAAGAGTCATATAAAATTTGGCAAATTATGATAATCAATATGTTGTAATGTGTAAATACGTTCGTAAGCCCTACAATCAGTCCATAGACTTGGTTAAGTAATCTCTGGGTTTCCCCAATAACCTTTATTCAGTCAAAATGCAGAAAGTGTTATAAAATATATACATAGCCAATATAACTGGAGAAATAAGTGCTGAATTCTAAGAAATGTCTTTAGAAGAAAAAACATTTATAAGTTGTAAAAACATCATAGAACCCTATAGAAAAACAACAGAATCAAGGACCAAGGATTAGAGTAAATACAAGCTAATCATAAAACAGGACTCAACATTTCTCATGCATAGTTTCTTAAAAGCTAATTCATTACACTAAGAAGAAACACCAGAAAATTACATAAATGTCACACTAGGGGACACTCCCATTAAACACTGAAACACAGAACTAAAGTGAGAAGTCAGAACTAATGCAAAATTACTATAGCATAAAGACATAGATTATATGTTTCTCATATCCCTGATACAACATATATAGCATATCAAGAACCAAGTTTTTCTAAAGAATAAAGAAAAGTTCATATCAGGAAAGTGTTAAGGCATAATTGCGTCAGATAACAAGAGTGATTCGATTCTCCTGTCTCTTGTCGCCCTCTGGTGGACAATGTAAGTCACATCTGAGAATGGTGGCACTGGAAGGATATGGGAAGGACCCTGTGTTCAGACACTATGTTCATCAGTGTCCACATCTTCATCCTGCTCTCTTCTCTGCTCCCCCTCTGAGGTCAGATGTCCAGGTGTGTCTGTTGCCATCCTCCGGCTCGTCTGGAAGGTCTGGCCTCCTCTTCTGAACCTCAGTTTCACTGTGATCACAGCACAGGTCATCACCAGCAACCCTAAGCCCAGCAGTGAAACACTCTGTAGCAAACTGGGTGGACTTCCACACAATTCCTGTATGTCAGGCGAATTCTTTGTTGAAAGCAAGAATACTGTCCTATTCTAAAGGAATTCTGCACCCAGCCTCTGTAAACCCCACTGTGTTCTGGAGTGAGCCCTGATATGGTGACAGAGGAGGGAGAGAATTCTACTCTGCCCCTCAGGTCTCCGTGGATGGTCAGTAAGTCAGGTTGTTCCCTTGCCAGAATCAGCACCTCCGGCTCAAGACCTCTCTAGCGAAACAGACTAGGTAAAAACCCTGACTGTTATTTGTTATTTGAGCTCAGCAGTCCCACCCAGTGAGTACATCCTATATGTGGAGTTCAGCTCAGACAGAGAGATCATGTAGTATTCTTTCCGGCGGATGACCTTCTGTAATGCAGCAATATTCCAGGGAATGCACTGGTGTGATGCTGCAATGACTAAAGAGTAATTTCTGTTATCAACATATCTATCGCTCTCTCCCTTTTCAGAGATGTTGAAAGACCGACCCAGTCTTTTTCGAAAAGTCCAGTGTACAGGCCCTTTCACATTAGGACTGTCTGCAGGCAAGAATGAATCTGTCTCCTCCTGGTGTCATGTAGTGCATGGATGATACTGTTGGATGTTTAGAAAGAGAATCGCACGCCCTCTCACTGTACAGCTGGCATTGATCTCTCTTCCGGACAATGATGTGGCATTTTCAATTTGGCCATTTCTCCTGGGTTGTATCTTGTACTCACCACTGTCTGATAGAGAGAGGTTCTTCAGTACAAAATAGGGTGCATCCCATGAGGTAAATAAACAGCTCACTCTGTCAGACTGCTCTGAGTTGAAGGACTGTGATGGATCAGATTAATTCTTAAGGAAGACAGTTCCATTTTTAGTTACTCTTAAGAGAACAGCATCAAATTTGTTTGAATCCCTCATATCAAGCTTGAATGTGGCTTCTTCCCCTTTTAGTCCAAAGATATCTGGCCTGTTGCGGGAGGCATGAGTGCTGGATATGAGCAGAGTCATCAAGAACGCGACTTCACTGGCCGTCCTGCCTCTGGGTCATTCCGTGTCAAATCACCCAGTGGCTGGCAGGTCACCCTCTCCCAAAAAATCTGAAAAAACTCACAGGTGTTTGTAGACCAAACCTATGCATAAATCTTAAATAGAATATCTGTATCACTAATGGTTCCAAAACTACAGCCCTTTGAAGTTTCAAGTCATTTTAAGCATCGTGAACAATCCTTTTTGTTCAACTTCCAACATTATTGGCTCTTTTGGTATTTCACACACATTAGAAACTATGTGAATAGAAGAACATTTTCCTGTTGAATTTAACAATCCAATCAAATCAGGTGTATCTTGTGTAATTCCCCCTCTGCAAAGCTCTGAAAATGGCTATAAATTCATTATGTGAAAAAACATCACCACCTTTGAGGGCTTCTCATTCAAAAAGTATGTGACACAAATTCATCAGATTTTTTTCCCACTCATGTATGGATTATAAGGTCATGTCCATGCATTAACTTTGGTTGTTAACATTATCACATTGTCAGAGCATTTTTATTAAATTGGGCTTGATTTTCAAAAAGCCCGTTTTCATCTTCTCATTTCACCACGTGGACAGTTAACAGGATTTTTTTAAATTTTACCATATATCATTCTGTATGTGAGGATCATCTGCCCAAAATTTGGGCTTGTTGCTGAGTTTCTTCATTGAGATAAGATTTTTTACAAATATTGTCTATAAATCTACTGAATTTGTACTTTATCTGCAGTACCACTTTGCACCACATGTGGTGCTCTTTTAATACAATGGAAGTCAATGGAAGAGTAATAGAGTCACTTGTTTGCTGCACATATCCAATCTAAACACACAGTTTATGGTTCATATGGTTCAAGTAAAAAGGGGTTTCTAAAATTCAGTACATTGTCAGATGCATAAAAATCAATACTAACGATTTATCATCTTTTTACAAATGCCTCTTGGATCCACGAGTCCTCAAACCTTGTTATGAATACTTGTGATGAAAACACACATGGTCATCTTCATCAAGTGAAATACCTTGATGAACTGAATTTTAGAAACCCATTGTTTCTTGAATATGTTCCTTTATGACATTCATTTTCCAACTTCTTTCCCAGATCACATGGAGACGAAGCACTGATCTCCATCTTGATGCTCTTTGTCTATGTATCACAGAGGACTGCATCCCATGCATATGACGATGGATATAGACTTTGCCTAACCAGTTGGCTAGTAATTATTAAAGTACTCACATAGGCACTGATAGGTTAAAGCTGGTGTAGAAAACTCATTACAAAGATGGTAATTATGCTAAATCCTCTTGCTGCATGTATGATGACCAGTCAGTCTTATGTGTGTATAATTTACTTGATCAGTTTATTTTCTCTAGATAAGATTTATGTATGAGTAGTATGTTGTTCATGTTGCAATAATTATTTGGACCAATTCAACTATAAACCATAAACTGTGTGTTTAGATTGGATATGTGCAGCAAACAAGTGACTCTCTTATGGCTCCCACACACAGCTGCGTTCCGTCAATGCATGCCAGTGGGTGCCGTCCGTAGATTGGCTTGATTGGCCGGTGCCGTCTGTCGGTGCAGCAACAGCTGAACTCCTCAACGCGAGCGGCGGGAGAAACGCGACGCGACGGACCCACAATTCAGTTCGGCAACGGATCACGTGAGCCCATATAAAGTGAATAGGATGCGTCTCCAGCAACGCGAAGCACGCAGCTGTGTGTGGGAGCCGTTACTCTTCCATTGACTTCCATTGTATTAAAAGAGCACCACATGTGGTGCAAAGTGGTACTGCAGATCCAGTACAAATTCAGTTGATTTATAGACAATATTTTAAAAAAATCTTATCTCAATGAAGAAACTCAGCAACAAGCCCAAATTTTGGGCAGATGATCCTCACATACAGAATGATATATGGTAAATTTTTAAAAAATCCTGTTAACTGTCCACGTGGTGAAATGAGAAGATGAAAACTTTTTTTTGAAAATCAGGCCCAATTTTAAAAAAATGCTCTGAAAATATGAAAATGATAACAACCAAAGTTAATGCATGGACAGGACCTTATATTACATATATGTGTAGGAAAAAAATCTGATGAATTTGTGTCACATACTTTCTGAATGAGAAGCCCTCAAAAGTGATGATGTCTTTTCACATTATGAATTTATAGCCATTTTCAGAGCTTTGCAGAGGGGAAAGTACACAAGATACGTCTGATCCGAGTGGATTTTTTAATTCAACAGGAAAATGTACTTCTATTCACATAGTTTCACTAATGTGTGTGAAATACCAAAAGAGCCAATAATGCTGGAAGTTGAACAAAAAGGATTGTTCACCACAATGCTTAAAATGACTTGAAGTTTCAAAGGGCTGTAGTTTTGCAACGATTAGTTATCCAGATATACTATTTAAGATCTATGCATGGATTTGGTCTACAAACACCTGTAATTTTTTTCAGATTTTTTCGGAGAGGGTCATCTGCCAAATTGTGCTGAAATTGGGTGATTTCACACGGAATGACCCCTCTGTCACATCTCTGATCTGGTGCTTCTCCTTTTATGGCAAGCTCTATGCCACACACACACTCATGGACACACAAACACACAAAAATATATATAAAAACTTTGTTCCGACAGAGTGAAATATTTTTTTCTTCCACCCACATTATCTTTAAAACCATCCCCTGTCGCTTTGGAGCAAAATTAATTAAAAGAAGGGAATTTTTTATAAAACAAGTTTGTGGCTTCAAAAACGCAATACCACCAGCACCAGGCCCCTTCAACCCAACCCACCATCCCCACCCAGGCTGTGAATCGACAATTATTTAACATGATTACTTTAGAAGTTACTGAACTTAATAAAGAAACTTTTGCAAATACTTTTTGATAGTGGGGTTCCTTGAACTTTAATAATTCCCCTGAAAAAAATGTATAAATAAGTCAAATAAATAATATATAAAAGTTTTATTGTATCTCGTTTTAAAATGTTATTGTATTTTGATTGCGTTGTTGAAAGCCAAAATTGTAATTGAAATCTAAACTCATTTTATTGCAAAGGACACACACACATACAGTGGGAGAAATAGGTATTGAACGCGTTGACATTTTTTTCAGTATGTATAATTCCAGTGAAAGAGGTTCTACACCCATCTATTGGATGGTTGGTTCATCATCATCATCATCAACTTTTATTGCCAGACTGAAGGTCTATTCAGAAGACACAGACATGACATACAACATATATTAAAAAGATAAAGAGGTTGTTTGTCCGCTTCTCTATTGGGGCTTTATGAAAGGACCTCCAACAACCTCTGAAGTCTAGCCCAAACACCACTGGGCACCTCCACGCCGTGACCCTCCTGAAAGGGGAATTTCTGTGATTTTTCACATAGATAGATCTCCGTTTTTCAAGGTCACCAACTGCTGTCTGTACGGAAAAAACCCCCTGAAAACAATTGGTTTTATCTGGCTCGTGTTGCTGCAGCCAACAGCTAAAGCAGCCAGGCAGCTACAGCGATACACTCTGGGGGCATGAACATGGGGGCTCATGAACACTTCCATATATTGCTGATGTCCTGCAAGGGTCTTGCCTCTGAAATTGCAAATCTAGAGACTAAATTGGCCCCATGCTCCACATTCTGCTCAACAGCAGCAGCGACCAAAACTTGTGTGGTCTGCACCTCTTCGACCACCATCTCTAACAGCGGCTGTGGTCAAATCTCTGTCCATTGTATGCAGTGAGGCCGCTGTTCTCAAGCTGCTACCTTCCCTCAGATGGGCCTTGACCAGACATCTCTGGACGCTGTCAAACAATAACACCCTGATCTGCATTAGGGGACTGTAGAAAAGAGTCTCACTTATTGTCCACTCCTCTGCACCAGTAATAGTCCGACCGACCTTGGAAAAGATGTATCGCCATGCCCTAAAATTAGACACATAGAATCCAACAGGAAAAACTGCTGCTTATATCCCAGCACATCTGCATAATTTAGTAAGGAACAAGAGAGAGAGAGAAATTAATATTGATATATATATTGATCAAATCTTGAAAGAAATGGAAATCTTTGTAAATACTTTCAGAACCAACCAACCCGAGTCTGACACATAGCAAAGAGCCCACTATTGAAAGTCAGATCTGACAGAGAACAGGTGGATGCTGATGATGATGATAGTGGTGGTGGTGAGGTGCGTGCGCGGAGAGGAGATGGAAAGTGATGATAATGAGGACATGTAAGTGAGGAGATGTAACGTGATGATAATGAGGACATGCATGTATGGGGGGGGGGTATATGTGGTTGGAAACTTAAAGTGGTGGTTACAACTTATCATAGTGTAGATTAAAGGAGAATTCCGGTGTGATTTTGACCTAAAGTGTTTTGAAACATGATACCGAGTGTGAACGTATGTCTCATAGCCCATCTCGGCTTGTCCCCTGCACTCCGAAATCTATCGCTAGTTAGCCGATGCTACCAACAAGGCGATCAATGGTGGTGCCTCGGCATCGGCATAGCCATGCAAATAAATCACTGTTTTACACCATTTACGAGGCTCAATGTATCTCCACACTTCATTGGTAGACTTCCAAGGGCCCTGACATTTAAAACGAGACATTGAGAACTTTGAAAAAGCACTGGTAGTTTACTTACAAGACGATTTATACAGACAGTATCTTCTCGAAGTTTAGCGTTTGCAGCCATCTTGAATTTAGTCACGATAAGTCGAGCGACGAGTAAGAATGAACAGGTATGATAAGGGATCAGATTCCAAAAATAATTCTGTGGAAATGCATGGATTCCAGTTTCTTCCAGTAGCAGCAACTGGAATCCATGCATTTCCACGGAATTATTTTTTGCTAACTAGCGACAGATTTCGGAGTGCAGGGGACAAGCCGAGATGGGCTATGAGACATACGTTCACACTCGGTATCATGTTTCAAAACACTTTAGGTCAAAATCACACCGGAATTGTCCTTTAAGCCTGCTGGTTATTTTGGGATAGGGAGCTTTGAAACCACCAACTGTGTTTTGTTTTATCAAAAAAAGTTCTCAAGGTGCACAAGAGCGATAGAGGATGGTTTTAAAAAATAATGTAGGTGGTTCCACTGTCCCAACAAAGTTTTAGTTGACAAAAAAAGAAAAAATAATGTTTGATGTAAAAGTTTTTCCCGGCTTGGACCCAAGTCGGTCGAGTGGCTGTGTCAGTCAAGTTATGGCAAACAAACATATTTTTAAGAATGACTTCATCAAGCAGCCGTATGTGTGTGTGTGTTTGTATGTGTGTATGTATGTGTGTGTGTGTGTGTGTGTGTGTCTGTGTGTGTATGTGTGTGTCTCCTACCTCAGCAGCAGAGCTTTACTCTGCAGGCTGCAGGTTTGTTACTTGTTACCCCTGTTGCTACATGACAATAAATCAACGAAAAAGTTTGGAGTGCGACCAATCTTTGATTTTCTGTAAGTTTCCTGGATCACGCACCCACAAAAAACAAACTGGAGAGCGCGGTGTTTGCAAAAAAAGTACTCAACATTATTGTAAATGAGGGCTAAGACAAGTTTAAATAAATCGAGTTTAAATAAATCAAATAAAATCTAACCAATATCAACTCTGTAGTGCTCTATCTATAGGGCTGTAATGAGCTGCCTGTTTTACTGCTCAGTATCCCTTGGTCCTGTGTGAAGTTCAGACTTCCTCCACGTGCTGGCTGATCAGGCCACAGTGAGACACAAACACAAACTTTAAGAGGGTTTAATGCGTCAATGCATGAGGAATCATCTTAATGACTGAGAATCTTTCCTACTAGTACAGTTTTGAAGAAAATGGTTTGTTGCAATACGATTTTGTAAAGATACTGACTTGATCAGGTGATAAGTGATCCAATCAAATTGAGCAAATTAGGATCATAAGTTTTCTGTATGGGATGTGTAACCCTGCAATCAGTCCTCAATCACCCAGTGGTCCGGTCAACTTCTCGTCTTTTGAGGCAGACTCTGAGGGGGAGAATGAGATTGAAAGTGTCCCCAATCTAGCTCTCGCCACGCCGGACCCAACAGTCTCATCTCTCGCCACACTGGACCCAGCAGTCTCTGCTCATGCCCAGTCAGCTGCTTCATCCAAAGTCATGCCCAGTCCAGAGTTTGCTCTAACGTGCCAGCCACGTTTGGTCCAGGGGCAGTTCAAGCCACAATGGACAGTTGGACAGTTGGAGGGTAGGATGGTTATTGCCAAACCGTCCAGTGCCACACCTATTGCCAAGTGGTCCGGCACCTGCCACCTGAGTTGGTCCATTTTGGCCGCAGGCTTCCTGTCATGTCTTTGGAGGACTTCTGCCTTCGCCACATAGCTGTCTGTTTGCCATGTCCTCCAGAGCGACCCCACGGGTCTCCAACTCCTCTGGGTGGACCTGCAGAGTGGCCCCACCTGTTTGCCTCCGCGGGTTGGGCCGCCCACCCGTCCTGCTTCTGGAACTCACTCAATCATGGGAGCGAGAGAGAATAGAGAGAATGCATGTCTCACATACAGGTGCTGGGTTACAGCAGTATGTCACAATAAAAAAATAAAGTCCACACACACTTATTTCTCTAGATATCCTTTTCGATTCAAGCCTCTTGGTGCTAACACAAAGGTCAGAAAAGAATAGGGCATGCCGAAACATTCTGCATTAAATATTGTAGAGCACTGTATGTGTAGACATTATTTCTTCATTGCAATTCAGCTGTTTACCCCAAAAGAGTAGGCTTTCGTATTATTAATTAACAAAACAGGTTGTTGTATTTTGGAAAACTGAGTCTGGAAGTACAACATATCCCTTAGCAGAGGGTATCCCTGATAAATGTTTTCACTTCAAGAACCTTGTGTTGCAGTTTCAGGTAAAACATAAACCGAGCAAAATAAAATACATAAACCCAAAGCATGGAAGTGTAATCTATTGGTATATTATGAATCAATTAACACCAGGCAGAGGAAACTGATCTCGCCAATCCTGTGATCTCTGTCTTTCTCTCTGTCTCTCTCTCTTTCTCACACCCACACACACACAAACTCACACCTCTGATATGATAAACTCCAAACTGTCATCTGACCTTCAATTTGTACATAAGTGGTTGAATGAAAATCACTTAACCATCAATGTTAAAAAAAACTGAATGCATGTATTTTCACTCACCCAGAAAGCATCTATCCATCACTAGTCCTGTAATCTTTTCAAATCAAACTCTTGTCATCAGCAAATCATATAAGTATTTGGGAGTACTACTTGAGTGCACTGCGCTCACTCAATCACATGCTCTGTCTTTTTAAAAATGGTATTTACAGTCATGCTATTTCTTTTTATTTTCAACTCCAACACAGCACTTCATGAACACTCATCTCTCTCTTATCAACACATAACATGCCTCAAGTGCCTGTCACTCAGTCTCCACGGCCCTCCACCCAGTGCCCTCATACAACAATGACTTTGGCCAGAGGTCCTTCATACAGAGTTTGGAATGGCATTCCTCAACACATCAGAGAATTACAATCCAGCACACAATTTAAAAAACAAACTATAAACTGCTACTCTTCAATACATACACTTGCAAACACTGACTTCTATCTATCACTGTCTGTGCTAAGTCTGATGTCAATATGTTTGCTTTGTGTTGTAGGCTATGTAAATATGATGTGTGATGTGCCCTGTCCCTGTAACTTGTTATATGTGCTGCAGAACAGGAACCTGCTGGAAATCAGTTATTTTACTGAGTCAGGCCCGTTTTAAACTGTAACTATGTTACTTTTAATACTTTCCTGAATAATACATATGAAATGAAAAATGAAAAATGAAAACCATTTCCGGTGAACGGTTTGAATGTATCTTCTTCCAGCATCAGCGAATAATAATAATAATAATAATAATAATAATAATAATATACATAAAATTACTCTATTTCTTTGGTTGGGATTTCAAACTATTTTCGTACCTAAATAAACTTAGCTTTTTATTTTCTTGAGCACATTGTATTTATGCTGCAATCTTCATGTGCACGGAGAAATGAACAAAAAAAAAGTGGAAATTCAAGAACACACTGCTGTTGTCATTCCCTGAGGCATTCGCTGATCTGGGTGAAGAGCCGAGAAACAAAGCTAATTTCTCTGCGTGTCATAACCCTAATTATTGTCCTGCCTATTACCTGAAATGCTTCCATTTATAACCATGACGTTTCAGTATTCAAACAGTAATTAAGTCCGTAATGAACAGAGGACCGCTGCGCCTCTCTGCTCTCCCTCGACGCATTTACATACTAATTATCATTTGAGGCCAGGGGGAAACAAACCTTGGCGGCTAAATTAGCAACTTAATCATTTTTTTACACAAAATCTCTCTCAAATTGGCCATGCCCGTGGCCGATGGAATTTATGAAGTCAGACTACGGATGGTTGCCCCTGTTGCTTAAATGATGAAAAGTGTTTAACGCATTTCAAAACTTTGTCTGGAATAATAGGCTACAACATCATGCTATTTTCCTTTGATTTTATCCCATGAAATATGGCTGAATATAGCATGCTAATATTTTGTATCATGTGCCCTAGCCTCTCACAAAATTCAATGAAATTGTGGTGCAACATACACCCAATGGGAATTAATTGGAACGAATTTGCGGCCGTCTGCGAACGGAGGAAGAAGTGGGCCCGTATTCACAAATAACCGTAGGCCTATCCTAAAGTTTGAGGATGTAAGGATGTATTGAGGAGGATTACATGGAGGATGTAATCCTAAAAACGGCGTGTGTGTCAATCTTAACGTTGGGACTCCTATTGTTTTTATTATTACTTATTTTAATAAGAGTAGGCCTAAGCCTAATTCACAAAGAGTCATAGGCCTAAAACATCTGTTTGTATAATTCCACACCACAGTGTTATGAAATGTGAAATGTGTAAGCCTATGTGAAATGCGCATGCAGAATCACTTACAGATCTCAGTCGCGAGGGAATAATTGTGCAGTCTGTAAGGGATGCAATAACGCCACCAAAACTATTTGTATATCAGATTAAATTAGTTCCTTATACACAGATGTCATACAGATTCATATTTCAAACATTGCAAATAGGCTTATGTAGTCTATTCCGCAACTATTTAATTTGTAGCCCGTCATCCTCATTTAAAGATGTTAAGCCATCGCGGTAGGCTACTTGACGAGGGTCGTTTTTACTTTCCAGGAGGAAAACACAAAGTGTCTTTCTTCGTATGATCACAATTTACTTTGCATTTGGATCCCGTCGCGTTTTGTTTTAATTAACCTAACCTTTACGCAAGAGTAGCCTACGTAAATAGAAAACCCTAATTCTCAGAGGCGATATTTCACAAAACCTCTCTTGTTGAAACCAAGAAGGCCCTAAGACTCACTAGAGGGCGACAAAGTTTTACAGATGTTGATCAGAGCTAGATATAGGCCTATTCAGGTAGAGGTCTCTTTTACCAGGTTAACGGCATGCACCTGTGTTTAGGGTTGTAGGCTACACCGTATCACCTTGTGAAATCCACAACAATAGGCTACTGCATTTTAACTATAACCGAGGGAGATTAAACACTCTTGTTTCAAGAAAAACATAGGCTACAATCATCGACTTTAGAGTTCCTAAAACCATTTTCAGTAGCCTAGCTGGTTTATCAGCCAGATGTAGCCTGCAGTCCTGCAGTCCTGCTGACATTTCAAACCGGGAAACCACCGAAAAGGCGAATGAAATCGGAAATACCAGGACGTTTGCCTGGAAGCAGGCCTACCCCAAATTGTCAACTGTGCCGTTGCCAATGGTAGGCTTTACAAACATGGCAAAACCACTTAATTAACAGTTAGGTCTACTTCGATTAATTAACATCCGGTGCCACGACTAGTCTACTACTTCTAGCCAGGCCAAGTAGCCTATAGCCTACTTGACTGCCTTGCTCAGATTTACCGCGCCGCGGTGATGTAAGGCACAGGTGAGACATCCTGTTTACCTTCATGAGCGACACGAATCGACTAAATTATTAAAATGTAAAGGCTGAGGCAACATAATTGATTAATCCGCACATGGTGGATTTGGGAGTAAGCGGAGACACATTCTCCCCCCCCCCCCCCCCCCCCCAATTAAATTAGGGCGACTGCGATGACAACAAGCACACATTAGCGACTGGGTCGCCACGGTAAAGACAGTGAGTAATGATTTTATTTAATCATTAATTGGATTTATTGCACCAACAGTTGGTGTTTAATTGAAAGATAATTCCATTTTCTTTAACGCGTTCCTTTTGGTCAGAGATCGAAGGGGTAATTCTGAAAGAATAATTAACTAGCCGATGTGGTAGCCTATACTCTCTCCACTGAATAAATCGTGTGTTTTAGGGGTAGGCCTATGTCTAAAGTATGACTATCACAGATATATATGAGGGGTGGTCTAAATTTGGATATGGAAAGAGTGCTTATCATTCTGCCATAAAAAGTTTGCACAAGGTAGCCTAGTGCAAAGTCCTAAATATATTTTCAGTGAATTCTAACAGTTTTTCATTTTCTTGACGCGTGGTCATTCAAAGATGAACTAAAATAAATTAACAGCATAATATAGCATCATAATATGTGGTGTGACGTCTGTGAATGTACTGCCGGAAGGGAGTAGTGAAATGAAAGGGATGCTCAGACAGATTTGTGTAGTTTAGGCTACGTAGTTTGCACCGGGAGGTCATAGGTGGTGGTGGGGATCACTGGTTTGGGAAATAGACTATTGACGGAGCGTTGTCAGCTCAAACCCCGAGTGCGTTAACCGCCTCGAGCAAGGTCTTTAGCCTGAGGTGGCTCAACCTCCGTTCAGCTGGGAGCACTGACTGACTCTCCCGGACCTTTAAAATGACTGAAATTAATGGATCCCTTGGCTTAGTGTGTTATCCTATAAAAAGAGGATCAATTCAGCATGCACACACACACACACACACAGACATACTGCATCAATTCCTTTTTGACCATATTACTAGTAAATATTGGTTTCACACACACAAAGGAATGGATACACACACACACACACAGTTGCTCCGCATTTTGTCATCTCCATAAATCTCTGGCATCAGTGTTCAGATGCAGCAGCATGTGCGTGCGGCACGGGTGCCTGTTGGAGTGGCATGGCGCTTTTGAAGTTTTATTTGGTGTGCTCTGTCTGTATGGCACTGGACGCGGTCCAGTCCACCTCGCTCTGCAGTCCACCCCCCTCCGAGTCTCCTTGTTTCATTATTTTTTATATGATCCTGCACTTCAGCAGCTCTGATCTTTAATAGTTTCAGCTCGCCGCTCTTGCCCTTTGACTGATTACTGCATCTCTCTCTCTCTCTCTTTCTCTCTCTCTCTCATGTTTTCGCTCACCCACATTTGATCCTGTGAATCATTCATGGCCGTCAGATTGGTCATCATTGGTCATTTCACATCTCTTGTGTTTTAACAAGCCTTGGCTGGTCAGAGGTTGCCGAACGCCTAAGGACTTGGCCTCACACACACACACACACACACACAAACACACACACACACACACACCAGCTGGCAGTGGGTGGAGATGCAGGTGTTTGAGAGGAGATAGGAGGTGACTTACTGCATCTGGTAAGATCTATAGAAAGCAATATCATATCATATTTGTACATCATATCACACCGAGCACTAGGTCAGGGTGTTCTTTCAAGAGAGAAGCTGAGGTGCCTCAGAGGAGGTGCTGTCGTGTCTGTTGAGCTTTATAGCTTCATAGGAGACAGAGGGAACTGATGGTTTTAAACGGCTGGTGTTAAGTGTGCTAGTCCTTCAGGGATGATCAGAAATCTTGGCCCTCAGAAATGTCCACTCGTCTAATCAACTGGGCAGTATAACATGAGCTGCGGGCACAGTAGCTGTGCCGTGAGTAAGTGTCCTTCCCTCCCGACACCTGCCAGTGACGGACACTCGCACCCGTGGGATTTAGCCTCCTGGCTAACATGGCCGCCTCCCAACCTGAGGTGCGGGAAGTTTGCTGGTTCGAGTCCAGCCCTGAACCACACAGTCCACTCAATGCAGTTTACAGCAGCCACCCACAACTGTGGGTCCACACCATATGGGACTTTGTCCAGATACCAAGTCTATTGCTGATCGAATGAAGCACCATAATTGCCTACAGTCAGATGGTCAGAGCCATACAATGAATATCCTATCAGTTTTGCAGTTGTTAATAAACGGGAACACAGTAGGCTAAAGACCGTCTAAATCATTGTGAAATGTGGGGAGCGGGGACAGACGTGTCTTGATGCACGTCTGTGGTCTGCTGTTTTTTGCCATATTCACCGTCACCTCCTCCTCCTCCTCTTCTTCTTTTCCTTTGTCATCATCTACTTCGTCGTCTCTCTGTTCAGTGCTCCGAGGCTGTAACATTGTTTCGGCAGTAAAACATTCCCTAACCCAAACCACATGTTCCAAAGTGGGGAGTTGGGAGGCAGAGGAGAGGGGAGGGTGGGGGGTGGCTTCTCTTTGCCATGGAGGAGAGGCCTCCCGTGTCAGAGGCAGCAGTCTGTTGGAGAAACTGTGCCACACACCCCCATGCTCAGTACTTGGCGCTTGCTGTGATTTCATATGGATCAGGAAGCCCAAATGGGCACCAGACCACTTGGTGGCGGGTGGGGTGCTATGTGTGTGTGTGTGTTGGGGGGGGGGGGTTGTACTGGAGGAGGGGAAGCGGTTGGCCCTGTTCATATGAAGCACAATTGACCACATATCCTCTTCTACTGAATGTTTTGACAAGTTTAAGATGTATTGCGTTTTAAACTGGTGTTAAAAAGTCTTTTAAGTCGTATTGTGTCTTGGTGTTAAAAGCCTTGTGTTATTTCGCCACAGTGCCTTTTTTGTCACCCCCCTCACATTCTCTAGTGTTTGATTCTCTTAACAAAAAAAACCTTCCCCCTCAGCCCTCCAGCTCATCTGTAGCTCTGGCCCAGACTGGTTCCCTGGCCCCCCCTGGCTTCAGTGATGCATCTGCACAAACTGCTTATTAGACCCATAAAGCTTTTACCAGCTGACCCATTGTGGTATTGTAAAGAAGCAGACATTTTCTCCAGACCCCCCAACCCCCCCCCATCCCCCCCCCGCCCCACACACACACACCAACCATGTTTTTATGGTCATCCCTGATTCGAACGCAGTCAGTGTCCGGTATGGGAACAGCACGGGTGGATGATGACCCTGTGGTGATGGGGACTGCTGTTCTCTGTGGTTAAGAGTATAGGGGAGCCTGTCCAAGTGCTGAGTGTGAATGTGCTTGTGTGTGTGGAGCTATTTTGCATGCAGGCTCGTTCCTGCAGCTCGCTGTGGGACAAGAAGCAGGCCCCATGCCCTCCAGGAAGAGAACCACAGCCACATTTCACTTCCTCCGTCAAACAGGGGTCACCAGCAATTAAATGCAAATTTTCCCCTCTTGCCCTCCTTTGCGCTCTCTCTCACTCCCCCCCCCCCTTTCTCCCTCATCTCTGTTGGCTGTTTCAACTGTGTGTGTGTGTGTGTGTGTGTGTGTGTGTGTGTGTGTGTGTGTGTGTGTGTGTGTGTGTGTGTGTGTGTGTGTGATTCACCAAATGAGCAGCTCTGGTGTGTCCTGCCAGCTTCTTTTTGTGTGTTGCGCGGCCTCTGTGACGACTGTGCATATTTGGGGGATTTTTTATTAGAAAGCAGAGCGCGCTGGAGGTGACTGCTTTCCCAAGCCTACTTAATGCCAGCTGTTTTACAAGCGGGAGCGTTAGCCAGTGGTGTTTTTCTCCTTTAACAGCCATTAAACCACTGCAACAGAAACGACCCATGAGGAGGGCTTAGCCTGTTTGGACATCCCTTCTTATAACTGATCAGTGTTTGAGAATGTTGGGCTGATGTTGCATATGGTATGTATATGCATACAGACACACACACACCCACACACACACTTTTACTGCTTTTGTCCAGTGACATTACTCTGTGCAGAAGTATGTTGTCCAAACACTCTTACTGTAAAAAAGTTCTTACTGTAAGCTGCTAACACACACACTCCACAGAAGAGGGTGACTTTTGAGATGCAGGGCTCAGCAGGGGGTCTGGGTAATTGAGGCGTGGACAGCCCCTCTGTCCTGTTAGGTGGACACTGTGTTACAGGCAAGCAGGTAACTGAATTTGGAATTAAGATGCCGTTGCCTGGGGCCACTACTGAACCCCTGACCTGCCCCCCCCCCCCCCCCCCACCCTAACTGTGACTTAAACTCAGTGGTTGGCAAAGCCATGTCTCTTATTTCCTAGCAAACAGAGGGTTGAGAAGAGCTTCTACACACACACACACACACACACACACACACACACAGATGCAGTGAGGGGAGGGGGGTAGTAAGGCTTCACTTCAATTTTAATCATTTGCCACTTCTTGGAAGAACATTTTCTATGAGCAGTGCTATGTGGTATTTTAGTATTTAACAGGAGGAAGATCTATTTCTCTTTGTCTTCACTCTTTTTCTGTACAACTCCCTCCACACACACACACACACACACTCCCAACTCCCTCCACACACACACACACACAGGGAAACCATCACTAGCAGCAGTCCCAGGGCCTGTTAGTACAGCGCAGAGAGAGCCAGGCTGACCTCACAGGCAGACGGCCCCAATCCTGATGCTGCGTCCAAACCCTGAAACAGAGTCACTCTTCCCACAATGATCCGCTCTCCACACGCTAGCCCTAATGAATGCAGACACACACACAGCAGAAAAGGGAGAGGAGGGGGAAGGAAAAGGGGTCACGTTTGAGGATAGAGCTGAGCAGGCCCTGTGATTGGGCAGGGTGTGTGGGTATGAGGATAGAGCTGAGCAGGCCCTGTGATTGGGCAGGGTGTGTGGGTATGAGGATAGAGCTGAGCAGGCCCTGTGATTGGGCAGGGTGTGTGGGTATGAGGATAGTCTCTTCAGTACGGTGGCTGTAGTAGGGTTAGGGGTACTAATGTTTATCATTATACTTTTTGACATTTATTCATTTGATAGTGTGCATGACTCTGCTAGAGGACTCTGTCATAATTAGGGATGCACAATATATCAGCAGTCAATATATTATTGGCTGATAAATGAAAAGATTAAAATATTATTATTGTATCGATAATTTGCCCCGATATTTTTTAGTCTGTTGCCTGGCAACACTGTACTTGAGCTTGGTAGGCTACTTCTTTAAAATAATGTCAGTAGTGTGGATGTATTTGACCATTTCAACAAGATCTGCGTTAAATCTATGCCTCCCAAAATCCTCTTGTGAATGGTCTTCCATTTAATCTAAGCAGAGTTTATGGAGTTTAGCCTAGAGAGAAATTTGCAATCTTTTGATGGTGTGTCTGCACGTAACCGCGCTAGTTGGGAATAAATTAAACAAAGGCCTTGGAGGGACGACTTGGTATTTAATAATAAACAAAAGATAATGTGTTGCATTTTTTAAATGTAAAGTGTACTGTATGTAATAAGAATATAAAGGTACCAAAATAGGCAAAGCACATTTATATGTTATGTTATTAGCTATGGCTAAAGTCTTATTACAGGGTTCTAATCCGACGTAAGATAACCACACTCGTGTAAGAGGTCATTCACAACATATAGAGCCATCAATGTTCCCTTCCCATATTTTGCAGCATTATTGGACTGTAGGCTATGGGCCACATGTAGGCCTATCAACATTTGTGTACAACTTGCAGTGAATCCGTGTGTACACACAATCCCAGGATTTGTGTATGGAGGTTTTTCAACACAATGTAGGCTACGTGTGAAAATACACACTTCTCTTCATATGTGAAAATAAATGAAATCAGCATCAAATCATGCGCACGTGCTCTTGCTTAAAGGCACTGGAGGAGCTGGAGGTACTTAGCAAATATGTCCTCAAAATCCCCTAGTGAGTATAGCCTACTGCAATCCCCTAGTGAGTGTACTGTAATCCCCTAGTGAGTGTACTGTAAGTCCCCTAGTGAGTATACTGTAAATCCCCTAGTGAGTGTACTGTAAAAAACAAAACGGTCTTTGTCATTTCCCTTAACTGCCAGCTGTAAAGTTCACTTACGGGATATGTGACTCTGCAAGGCAAAACCAGTCGTCTTGCGCACAGTGCTATTTTGAGAAAATCCACGATAAACAAACGTACTAGTTAAAATGTCGATTTTCATGTTTTTGCATAATTCGACAGTATACAGTCTACACTTTCATATTGTGAACAAATTTCACGGATAAACATACGTTTTGACTGTTAAACCCTGACTTTATTTAGGTGAAGATTACACATTAGCAGTCATTCCATTTGTCCACGCCGCTATAAGGTTTTACGGTAGAGCTAAAATGTAGCCTACTCATTAGGCTACTTGTTACTCAACGTGTAAGCTCTCTATCGTTCTTGGCAGATGTAACCGAATATGAATGTGAAAGACTTGCCTTTCAGGGCACGAACGGTCAAAAGCACGAACTTTTAGAAATATCCTGGCGTCATTTTACGGACCAGGAGAAGTTTTCCATTGACGTAGCAGTAGTTCATTTTAAAAGTGGGCCTATAGCAGGGGGTCAAGAGCGTGCAGATTAGCTTCGGCATGTTAGCATACGCCATTTTCAAATATGGCGCTGCATGGAGCATTTGGAACCAGCTCCATGCACGAAAATCCGTGTTGGGCACGAGCTCTCATGCGCGTACATGTTGATGGGCGGGTACCTATCCGGCGGCTACAGCCAAACGTTATTCAGTGCATATTTCTTGAGGATCCTATGAGAAGACGTGCATATTATGGTTGTTTATCCATCATATGACAAATAAACAAATAAAGAAAATTGTATTGATCTTGTTTCGTTGTTGTTTGTCCCGAACAAACATAGCCTAAACATGATTAAAGACAATAAATTACACAACAGCGGCATAAAGACCTTGTCTCGTTACACCATGGGTCTCCAACACGTTGCTCTCAACCTATAGCCGCCCCCTTTGGAGCTTGCCAGAGACTGAAGCACTAGGCTACTACATTTAAACACAATTATTGCCGCGAGGCATTCCAGCCTACGAATTTAATAAAAAGTAAACCATGCATAATTAAAAAAAAACTCAATTTAGGCTACTTCGCTATGCAATAAGGATTCCATTAGAGCACAGCGCACGTTCAATGAATGAAAAAGGCCTTGTCTCGCAATAAATAGCTGGAAATTCCAACACTTTTTCAACTACACGAAACTTTACAGTGATCATCAAATACCCTCTAGTTTTAAATGCCCATCAGCCTCAACATTTAACTATATAATAAAAGTCAAAAAGTAAATTAAATCCCATACCAAAACCGAAAATCGTCTGCGTTTGATAGCCTGGTATGCCGCTCCAAACAAAACGCATGTCTCACAATAACGTACAATGTAAGAAATAAAGGCCTGCCTCGAATAAGCATACCTCAAATAAATACCTGTGCTTTGCAGCCTAAGTAAATAGCAGACCCTGGACATAATTTAGGATTTACGGGAAATGCAATCATACGATGTTGGACGCCTGGCGATGCTCTGGCCGTCTACTGTGCCTCTGACACCGCTGCCTCATTTGGATGGTAACTCCACAGGTGAGCGCGAAGATTGGACGTCGTGGATGCGTAACTAAACTGTTTTTTGCTGAGTCCGCAGACAACATTCTCTTTAACCGTTACTTTACCATCTGCGGTGTACAACTCAAAGTAAAGACACCACATTTTAGATGAGTTGGGAACGTAATTGTCCGCTCAGGCTGACCGTTCTGTGCGTTATCTTCAATACTATCTTCAATAATATTGAATATCTTCAATATAATTTTCAAAACAGGGTGGCTATTGAGGGCTCTGGCTCCAGTCATTATTGTGGCTACTGGCTATTATTGGCTTGATTTGGTCATGGGCCAACGCTAGAATATGTTTAGAGCACCCGCTATGAGATGGCAAACAATAAAATAAAAAACAAACTAATCATAGACTGTAAAAATGCGCTACACTTGGCACTAAAAACCGAATAGTTTATTTATAGTTCGACTACGGATATTTTACGTCAAGTTCGAATGCATATTTGCAGCAGGACAGCAAGCAGACCGCTCTTAGTTAGAGCCGCTGTGTTATCCAATGAAATTAAGTTGCGCTTCAGGGCGACTCCACTCGGACTCCATGCGCGTTCCCGAGCAACTTTTTCTTCTTCTTGTTACGTGGCAAGCAAAGTATGTGCATTATCGCCACCCTCTTACTGGAGGACGACTCTCTTTTTACAGAATATCCAATAAAAATCGACGTGGTTCATGCGTCATTTCCAGCTTTAGAACTTGGCGCATGGTCAGAGCCGACTGGCGCTGGATCCGAGCCCCAGTGTTCAACATGGCGTTGACTATGAATTGGCCGGATTTACTAGCCTAGCCTCCACCATTCATTTGTATGGAGGGCGGGACTTAGTCACTCTCTCCAGTTATATATAATACCTCCATGGCCTATAGCCTACACAATCTGTGTACATAGAACTTCTTCTCCCCTTACTTCCCCCGAAATACATTAATTATATTCTATAGTGACACCTTATGACCGTCCCTGGTATTAACTAGGGGGCAGAAAAAGACACTCACTCGGTTGATAAAACTGGACAGTCATCCGCTTCAAAGTCACGCTACCGTAAGGCTAATAATAGCTGTGTCCTCACACTATCGCACGTGACAATTTACTTAAAAAGGTGACTTCTGGCGTATTTTCATAAATACCTTTTCACGAGTAGAAAATTGTGATTTCAGTGTGTACACAGCGTTGATATATGAGGCCCTATGTCTTGTGCTTGTGTTCCATAGATTATCCCTGATGAAAGAGGGTTGGCTGGAGCGTCCTGCCATTGTTAAGGGGTGGGAAAAACCACTTCAGCTCTGGGCCACATGCGAGAGCTTGTGGTTTGCTGCATGGACTTTGTTTCAGTGGTCTGCTCTCTGTGAAGGTTTCAATTACCTGGAAAATGCATCCGTGTTGCACGATAAACAACTACGAGCAGCCGACAGCACAGGTCATGCACACAGTAGCTTATTTATGCCGAAACACGACACATAAGAACGACTGCAACATGTGTTTTTGAAATGTATTTATTTGTTTAGAGTGCATATTTTGAAGATTTGGTTAGTGGGATTCGTAGGAAATATGCTGTGCAGGTTTTATATAGTGCCTTTTCAGACACCTTGTTATTGTTGTTGTGTCAGTATTGTCGTATGTAGTATGCTTTAATCCATTAAATACACAGTATAATTTTGGCTCAATATTCACCCTGATTCAGTCAGACCTGACAAATATTAGAATCGGGCCAGATTCCTGTAAGATTCGTAGTTCTTTGTGATAGAGTTTAGTCACAACAATGCATGATTTAAAAAGACGCAACAATCAATTTCTGTCTCCTGACTACTTGTACACGTCTGTCTTGCACAGTGTGAGTGTTCCCCATTGCAACCAATTGAGACATGTATTTGACGTTAATAAGTCTTATGCAATTGAGGAAAGTTCTTACAGTAGGCCTATTTTCTCAGCTTTTCCTGGAACCTGGAGATGAGACACACTCAAATGTGTGTATCCTGTGATTTCCTGACAGTCATACCTCAAGAGTTTGGACCTCCTCTTTTAGTTTTACAAAATGTTGGATTGACATAGTGCAACTCAAACGCTGAATTACCAATGCTTTTCTGTCAAATCTAAAATTTGTATTGGCTGGTCCTTAAATGGTAATGTATGTCTGCCTCTGTGGTGCTATGTATACCCAGAGCCCTGAGCATGAATGCTATGTAGATCCTACTGCCCTGGGTTTAAATGGATGGGCACTGGGCAGTGTCTTAGAGCAGGGCTCTACACTAACATTTTTTTCCAGGAGCACTTGTGCGCCCAAGTTAAAAAATTTAGGAGCACAGACAAAAATTTGGGCGCACAGTCAGTTCTGTACTTAACTTAAACATAATCTAACATTACACTGCAGCTAACACTTAAACATGCCAGTGCACCAATTGCGAATATTAAGAATGACTGACAACATTTAGGCTACAGGAAATAGGATTTTAAAGATCAGTGCCTACTTTATTTTCAGTCTGTTCTATTTTCCTACATTTTGTTAATGTAAAATAGTATAATACATTGCCATATTTGCATTTAGCCTGTATATCAAGTATCCTGCCAAATGTAGGCTAATTTATTTATTTGTGAATCCATCTCTAGCTAATCCAAATATGCCCATGGTGACCTACTGCATACTGCCTAATACTACTAGGCAGTTCCAGCGTTATGGATGTGACAATTGGACTCATATTGGTAAACAAAATGCCTTAGAGTGGGGGCAAAATTAGTATCAGTGAATTAATTTGCATAACTTTTAATGCAACCTCTGTCCTCTGAATACTGAGAAATCCTAAAATTTCATATAATCAATTTCATCCTAAGAATACAAGGCATTTTATCAGCGTTATGGATGTGACATAAAATAGACACACTTTTGTGAGAGATGACAGGTTTTCTACAAACTCTGTGAATTTTGAAGGAAATTGCCGAAACTATGACATATGTACCATGAAGGAGACTTGAATGAAAACAAAAAGTGTGTTTTTGAAACTATATGTCATTTTCGTAATGCATTATGTAGGAAAAACTGGCGTTATGGATGTGACGGTTTCACGTTATGGATGTGACGTGTCTATACCAGTCCTCGACAAACTACATAAAACACATAATTAAGTAGTGAATTTTTGATATGAAACAATTGAAATAGTAATCATGAAAAACTAGCGATGAAATTATTGCTTTCTCAGTGCCCACTATGATCCACAGGAACAAGTCATTTAAAATATAAAAAAGAAATTATTTTTTTCCTTTTACCGTCATCAATTTCGGTCAGTGATTCCCGGGTTACTGAAACACCAGGGAACATGAAACTTGGTGGCCACTCCCCTAAATAACTAGCCCTACCTGAACCGTTGCACCCAAGATGACAAAATATTTATGGTATGTTAGTCTCAAGAGCCCGCATGAACCTAACCCATACCCACTCATTTGTGATTTGCACACATAAAGTACATGCACGCGCACGTGCACACATGCGCACACACACACACACACACACGCACGCACGCACAGTCGCACACATACAGACAGGCAAGCACACACACACATAAACACATACAGACAGGCAAGCACACACACACACACACACACACACACACACACATATGCACAAACACCCACCCACATGAATGCAGACACATAAACACACACACACAGGCACGCATACGCATGTGGGCATGCAAACACACACGCACACACACACATAAACACACAAACACAGGCACGCATACGCACATGTACACACACACACACACACACACACACTCTTATAAACAAAAGCAAACTCACATATGCACACACTCATTTACATGCACATGAGTTGCAGGAGTAGGAGATGGAGACAAATTGACAAGCGTGATTTATTTTTGCGAAGAGAATATGCAGGACTGAGAGGCGGTCATATTTTGTACCGCTATACGGTACATCTAGTTTATTGCTGCCCTTACTCATGTTACTCTGTGGGTATTAGCTACAGAGGACCTGACACTTCAAATGCTGTCATATCGCGTCACATTTAAAATTAAACTGTGTTAAGCAGACGTTACGGAAGCGTATTGCATTCATGCAATAAAAAAAAAAATGCACCCTGTTTGTCTGAATTAATGACTTAGCACATCCTGTTTTTCTGAATTGTTGAGTTAACTATCTCATCAATACAGAAAAACAGCCCTGTTTCTCTGAATTAACGAGTTATTCTGATTTTCTGAATTAACAAGAAAATTATCTCGTTAATTCAGAAAAACAGTTGTAAAGACGGCCAAGCAAACAGCAACAGAGGTGATGATCAAAATGATCGGTAGCCTATGCAGGCTGCATTGTAGGCTAGGCATCACAGCCAACATCCCTATAACTAGCTACTGCTAGCTGCTAGCTAAAACACAAAATACTGAATGTGATTTAGAATCTAGCAGTGTTCTATATTTATGCATCTCCACAGACATTCTTTGATAAAACCCAAGTTAAATCGGACTTTTTCAGTTTGCTGCGGAGGGTTTGACAGCCAAACCAAACACCTAAAACAAACATTAAAACACCTAGTCCAGGTATCTATAAGCTTATCTCATGCAAGTCACAGCTCTGTTTTTCTGAATTAACGAGATAATTTTCTCGTTAATTCAGAAAATCAGAATAACTTGTTAATTCAGAGAAACAGGGCTGTTTTTCTGTATTGATGAGATAGTTAACTCAACAATTCAGAAAAACAGGATGTGCCAAGTCATTAATTCAGACAAACAGGGTGCATTTTTATTTTATTTGTCATGAATGCAATACGCTTCCGTAAGACGTGAACGGCAGGCTGAACAGATCTGCAACAGAAGGATGTTGCTATGTTAACTCCAGCTGCAAAGTCAGCCATCTTCACCAGCTAACACGATAATCCAGTTACTGTACAACATTAGTATGACAGTTACAGGAAGATAATCGCTCAGATTTTCGTTATTAGGCCACTTGAAAATAGGCTATGGCTAGGCTAATCACTGGAGGTATTTTAATATTATGTTTGTTTTGCTAATGGTTAGGCAAGGCCTCCCTGGTTTTGATCAACCTAATAATCTTTGAAATGTCAGTTGTAAACACTAAGTTGAAATGCGTTGACTGACATGCCACCAGAACAGACGTTTTATCGGCTTTGAGGTATAATAAAGTCCCCAGTCTTGTAAATTCACATTAAATGTAACATCCATAACGTCACATCCATAACGCACCATTAAAGGTTTTAAAAGTAAGAAAGGGGCACAATTTGGTCATCACACTTTACATTGATATAAATCAGCTTTGCACAGACACTATGGACATTGTCGCATCAACACTGTATGTGTAGCATAAACTTTTCCTATAAAACGTTATGGATGTGACATGGCCATGGAACTTGCTGAAACAAAAGCCTTACAAATGTAAGGAGTTGTGCTCTTAAAGGCAAACTGAGCATAGACATTACTCTACCATTCCCTTGTCAATCTGGAATTTGTCAAATGACACAATTTGTTTGAACATTGTGTCTATTTATCCACTTTTGAAATATGTATAATATTACCATGTGAAAAATGTTGTTTCTGTATGGTTGCACACCATATTTATGATGTAAAAAGAGTGTCATTCTCCATCAAATTCAATCAGATCAGTTACAAACAATAAAATATAGACCTAAATGAAGATTTTAACAACAGTTCTATTTGCGTATGCACAACTTTTTTTTCCATGGTAAGGATGACCTTTGCATGGAATTGCCCTACTACTAAAACAGTCCGTTTTCTCTTCCACAAAACCCAACATAGGCTAATCAAGGATATATATATATTTTATACTGATGGGGGCAGTAGGCAAACGTTAGGCCTACTTTCGTTTTGCACTTCAGCTTGTAGCCTATTCGGTGTTTAAACAAGCATGCGTGGAAGCCTGGAGTTGTCAGTAGCGTTCTACCTTTGAATAAAATGGGAGTATTACGGGAAGCTACTTTTGTGCCTGTTTGCTACAGCTATATTTTGCATATTGCAGCAAATACGTCAACTGGGCTAAAAGGCATGTTAGGTTACCTTTCCTTCTCTCACTGCATTCTCAGAATCTCATCCTGTTCCTACGATATCCGATGAATTCGGTGGATAGAAGAACTAATTTCTTCAATCTTTGCATCTTGGCTGGCTAGTCTAACTTTCCACTTTTTCTGCGTGCTCTTGGATTTGATAGAAGCGACTACTAGCGAGTCACAACGCGAAACTGCTAACGTTGATGGGAGGTGTAATGTTTATGCTGCATTCGCGACGTGATTCTATGGTTTGCACCAGTAATGTTTCTTGATGTTGCGGTGTATTTTGTAGACAAACATTGACATGGTTAGAAGTCATTCGCACCTGTGCCCCTAAATATTTTTTTGCACTCGCACGCCATCATTTTTACTCGCATGTGCGAATGAAATGGGCGCACTGTAGAGCCCTGTAGAGGTCATGGCTTTTTCACCTTTTTAGAGGTCATGGCTTTTTCACCAATTCCACCAGATTTTTGAAAGAAGAAAATCTATGACATGAGAATGTAGTTGATTCACACAGTATTTTGTTTTTATTTAATAGCAATGTTTCCTAGTGCCACAGTTAAAGGAGAATTCCGGTGTGATATTGACCTAAATCTACATCGGCCTAGCCATGCAAATAAATCACTGTTTTACACCATTTACGAGGCTCAAAGTAGCTCCATACTTCATTGGTAGACTTCCGAAGGCCTTGACATTTAAAACGAGACATAGAGAACTTTGAAAAAGCACTGGTAGTTTATTTACAAGACGATTTATACAGACAGTACCTTAATGAATTTTACCGTTCGACGCCATCTTGAATTTAGTCACGATAAGTCGAGCGACGAGTACGAACGAACAGGTATGATAAAGGATCAGATTCCAAAAATAATTCAGTGGAAATGCATGGATTCAGTTGCTTCCAGTAGCAGCAACTGGAATCCATGCATTTTTATGGAATTATTTTTAGATGGCGTCGAACGGTAAAATTCCTTAAGGTACTGTCTGTATAAATCGTCTTGTAAATAAACTACGAGTGCTTTTTCAAAGTTCTCTGTCTTGTTTTAAATGTCAACGCCTTAGGAAGTCTACCAATGAAGTATGGAGCTACTTTGAGCCTCGTAAATGGTGTAAAACAGTGATTTGCATGGCTAGGCCGATGCCCGAGGCACCACAACGAAACACTGTGTTGGTAGCATTGGCTAACTAGCGCCAGATTTCTGAGTGCAGGGGACAAGCCGAGGTGAGCTATGAGACATACGTTCATGTTTCAACACACTTTAGGTCAAAATCACACCGGAATTATCCTTTAACTGGAAACTCAGTCATGATGATGGTCAATCAGGAAACAGGCTTTATTCTTTCATTGATGCGCATTAAGGGAGAGACACAAGCTTCACCCAAAGGATTCCCAGCATCTCTAACGGTCGTCTTGAGTTCCAGAGCAGGAACAATAAGAAATACACAGGAATTATTCTGATTCACAATTATTTCATGTCGTAAACGTATAGAGCCTTAAACATGTCTTCTTTGTGTCTTGTCTTTTTGTAAAGTGCCATGAAAGCATGCTAAACATGGTCGTCTGGTGGAGGCCTTCTTGCAAGAGCAGCATGCATGATAGTGTAGCCTACGTCTGCATACTAGTTATTCGTACTTATGCTAATGGACATAGCACTGGATACGATCTGGCTAAATGAGTCACAGTGACCCAAAATTCAAAATTGAGATTTCGTTATCAACAGAGAGAGGACACAATGAGCTTTAAAACAATATCATGGTCAAAGTCATATCTTGAATTATTTTTTTAAGATACAGCGTTTTGAATTATGGCCTCCTGACATCTTTTTCCAGTTGAAAAACTGAGAATCAAATTTTAAGTTACAGGTTACAGGCAGGTACGGGTATTATTTGCCCACTTAAATAATAATTTGTGTACCTTTACATTCTTGTCTTGACTATGAAACTTAGGGAAATTAATTTTGAGCGCCTCTCCTTTCATATAACACCAAAAAAAGAAAAATCGATTGTTTTTTGAAGTAATCGGCATGCATCTCGAAATTAGAATGTGCGACTTGTGACTAATTTTTTCAGATCAGGTCACAACTTATTTTTGGTATGCCTAGAGTTAGTCTTACTAACCTCAACAGTCGTGCAGGTAAATCACTACTGAAAGTAACCCTCTGTATATTTGCGGGCTTTGGTTGAGTATGACCCCACACCTGTCCTTTCACGCCAGCAGTGAGGCCTTCACTCAGACAGTAGGGGAGTCGCCATGAGTCAAGATAACAAGGAAATGATGTACCTGGCTGTCGCAGAGTTGCTCCACAGGATGGCATAGAGTTCCACCCTGAAAAACACAGATTCCCCACCTGGCAATCGCTGGCCTAGCCATGTCTAGGCTTTCTTAATCACGACCCCTGAAGTTTGGGATAAGGGGCTCTTCACTGGCAGGAGCTGGAGGTGGGGGGGAGTGACTGCTTGACCCCATCCCCCCCCCCCCCCCCTTCCAATGTGTGGAGATGGAGCAGGAGCCAATTAACCAGGGGAAGATGCTTGCTGGCCCTTGCTTGACTTCGCTGGAGTTTTCATCACACGGCAAGTCCGCGGGCTTCTCGGCACTTAATCAGGATCGTAGGAGGATACTGGCATTAGAGGTGTTAGTGCTGGACTGCTGGAGCCTTGTTCGTCTCTTTTCTCATCAGGACCGTACAGTCCATTGTTAACCCAGCCAAGTAGACACAGATCGTCTGCTTTCTCTTGAAAATGAAGAAAATAAAGACCAGAGCTATAGGTAGGGGGAGATGAGGTGGAATCAATGCACCAGAACCATTGATTAGCATGCTAATTTAAGTGTTGGTGGTCTGATTTTTGCAGTTTGCAGTTTTCTTCCTAAAATGCATCTGCTTTAACTCAGCATGTAAACAATGCTCTCCCATCACCAAATATTCGCTTGGATCTCAAGTCTTTTGACAGTGCTATCTTTATGTAAGCTAATATCTCACCATGAGCGCTCAGAAACATAAAATGCACATTTTCATACTTGGCTATAGTGTATGTGGTATAATTTGTGTGTTGAATGCCTATGAATATTGATATACATACACCCCCTTTACCCTTATGATCATTGGAAGAAGAATGAAGAAAAAAACAATAGGCGTTGAAAGACATTTGAGGACGTCATCTTGGGCTTTGGGAAACACTGATTGATGTTTTTTTTTACATTTTCTGGCATTTTCTTGACCAAGCACTTCATCGATTGAGAAAATATACAATTGTGTGGGTGTTGATCCTCCACCAGAACTGCAGTAGGTCCTTGTGCTCAGTGCACGCAGCCTGGAAGGGAGAATGTGGGCAAGACAAACAGGGAGAACACTAGGAAGAAGTGAATTAGAAAATGAAGGATATGGAGAATGAGTGATGAGACCTTCTAAGAGGGAGAGCGAAATGGGGGCCTTGTTTTATGAAGCTGAAGAGCTCCTTGTCCAGAGCCAGTGTTTTCCAATCCCCTAGGACGCACGGTTATCATGGGCGCTGAGGCTCTGCGATCACAGCCCTTCACGTCTCTTCTGTCAGCTCTTAGCCATAAGAATTTTCTGTCAAAATAAAAAATGTATTTTGTCTCTCCTGTTTTCCCCGGACAAGAAAAGACGTTTCAAAGCCCTAAAGCACTTTCCTACTCTCCTGTGTTACCTAGCTCTCACTCGCCGGTGACATACCTCCATCGGAGTTGGGGCCAACGAAAACACCAGGAGATCCTCTCAAGCTCCATCTGCCCCCCTCCCCTACAAACACCCCCCCATCCCTCCACCAGACCTGACTCCCCAGCCCACCTATTTCCAGACCCTTCGGCCGCCTCCCTGCTTCCATATTCTGAATTGCCAATCCCAATCTAATTTATGGAATATTTTCGGGGTAACAGTATACGTCGCCGTGCCGATAACATCTCCAGGCCCCCGTGACAGACAGGATCTCGGCAGTGTGCAGTTAATAGTATAAACCCCTCCACCCCTAGACCCCCCTGCCCACCTTCCACCCCCCCCCCCCCCCTCCATGTTAAAGAGTTGGCAGAGCAGGTCAGAGAGAGAGAGAGAGAGAGAGAGGTATGAACAGACAGACAAAAAGACAGAGGGAGAAGGAAAGAAGAGAGTGAAAGATGGACGGACGGATAGAGAGTGGGAAGAAAACAACAGTTAAAGGGAGAGAAAGAGAGACGGTCTAAGAGGGAAAGAAAGAGAGAATAATGGAAAGAGAGAGGGAGAAAGGGAAAAGAGAGAGGTGGGCCAGCAGGCTGGGTAATTGGGACCATGTGAGCTGGACCCAGTGGAGGATTAGACGTACAGCGGAACTGGCCGGGCCAGGGATCGCTTTCAATTAGATGCGCCCAGGGCAAGCAGAGAGAGAGAGAGAGAGGGAGGGAGGGAGTGAGAGAGAGGGGGAGAGAGCTGCTGAAAGACTGAAACAAGGAGAAGAGGAGAGAGGGAGGGGTGGGGAGAGGGAGGGAGAGAGAAAGGGAGTGAGGGAGGGAGACAGCAAGCAAGCGATGAGGGTGGAGAAAGAGGAAAAGAGAGAGAAGAGATGGAGGGAGAGAAAGAGGTAGAGGAGTGTGCGGGGGGTTCTCCTCTCCCTCTCTCGCTCCTTGGTGAAGTGTGTGCTCTGTGTGGGTCAGGGCCTATGGAGTGCTAATGACAGGCAACGGGCCGGACAACCCTGAAGGAACATGGTCAGAACACCAGTGATGACCTATCAAGATTGTCCCTCTCTCCAATGAAACGTGTCTGGGTAACCGGGGGTGACCGGGTCTGACCAGATCATGTCCGTGTACGATGATTTAACTTTATTAAGGACTATGCACTGCCATTGGACCACTGGGATGGACATCTGTGACTCTGTGTAGCCCTTTAATTACTACCGCAACCACATACAGACCAACAGTGTGTGTGTGTGTGTGCGTGTGTGCGTGCGTGTGTGCGTGTGCACATGTGTTTGAGTGTGTTTATATATATATATATATGTGGGTGTGTGTGCTTGTTTGTCCACTGTGACTCTGAGAAGGTTGTCAGCAGGTCAACTTCCGTAGTACTATACACATTTAGACTGGTTACACACAGAGAGTTAGTTAGATGGTGGCTGGTATAGGAATATTGAGTAACAAGCACATCATAGCCAATCGTGCAACAGTCTCTGGCAGTTGTCTGACATTGCCAAGCCACATGTGCCATAGAGGACCTGTTCCTATTGTCTTATTTGTGTGCTTTTGTGTTGAGGTCTGTTGTTACATTCTTTTGCAAAAGTGCTATTGCAAAAGTGTACAAATTAATCTTGGCCATAATGTTATGGCCAATGAATTTTCATTTGAATATGAGAGAGAAAGAGAGACTGATATGTCATGCAAGTAATTAAGAGAGTGAGAGAGTGCCCTCTTGAATGGAGAAGTGGAGAGAGATGGAAAAAGAGTCTTTACAGTCAGTAGGGGAGAGTGAGAGATGAGGTTACAGATGAAGTGTGTGTGTGTGAGAGAGAGAAATAGGGAGAGACTGTGAAAGATTGATAGAAAAGAGTTCCCTCACTCAAAGAGAGGGAGACGATGGAAAGTGTGTGTGTGTGTGAGAGAGAGAGAGAAAGAGAAAACATGTTACACAGCTGTGCAGGCCCTTGTGCTAAGCCAGTGGCACACTTGCCCCAAGTCCACCTTCAGGTCCTCTTGAAGACTATGAGGAAGCACAGCCAAGGTTATGTGGTTATAGGACTCAACATTTACAAATATGGGAGAACATACAGCCACTGTGGCTCATTCCTGCTCACACTCACTGGCAGGATAGAGTCTGCAGTCAGAACCCATCTCTGGAAGAACTTGGTTTTTAATCTAGTTTATTACATAGGAACCAATCAATTATTTAAAAAATTACATAGGAACCAATCAATTATTTAAAAAATAGTGGTAATTTCAATCAAGTTCAAGCTAGCATTATCGATCTGCCATGATTGCTCCAACCAGTTATACAGATGGTGGTACAAAAAAGAGTGTTGCCTATGACAGTGGTCAGTTATTTAGTATTTAGTTATTTTATATTTCAGTTCAGTTAGTTTGTTAAGATACCAAAGATCAGAGAAGCTACATACAGATTTTGCATACACATTTAGGTTAGTGCTGACGCGGAATCTATTTTGGCAAGTGTGGAATTACAACATCATAGCCATTTGATGGTGGAGAGGGATTTGTATGCTCTTGTACTCCTCTTAATACCATTCATCTTTTAAACAAGCCTTTTAAAAACTTCAAAATGTGATGGCCGATTTGCATTCTTTTTTAGTGTACTGAACCCTACGCTGTTCAGA
>NW_027468881.1:18342420-18344920 GCF_046254945.1 Alosa pseudoharengus
GGGATCCACTCTGGGTGATCCACATGTGATCCACTCTGGGTGATCCACATGTGATCCGCTCTGGGTGATCCACATGTGATCCACTCTGGGTAATCCACATGTGATCCACTCTGGGTGATCCACATGTGATCCACATGTGATCCACTCTGGGTAAGCAGTAAACATCCTCTCAGAAGAATGGCTATGTGACTTTGTTTTGGTAAGAGAATGAAGCCATAGGACTTTTCTGAGAAGGCTTATTTATTATTAAAAATGTATATGGACATTTATTTGAAACGGAGCAATACCACTGGAAGTTGTGGGGCAGTGTATAGTCAGTAGTCCAAACAGACATCGAAAACGACGAGGAAGAATTTTCCATTTCTCGCATGAGTAAAACCGAAGAGAAGAACTCCCCATTAATATGACGAGTTATATTAAGTGGTCTTACTTACCACATCCGTGTGGTCCGTTTGTGCTTTTGACTATTACACTGTCGCCACGTTTGTTAAACACTACCCTCTAGAGGGTGTGTTGCTTAACGTCAATACCAACGCAAAGGATGTACGGAGGTATGTGGGGTAGTGACTGCAATAACGTTTGGAACAGATGATGCGTTTACGTACGGAAAAGGAGTATAAATGTGCCTATAGGAGGTTTATCACTTACTCAGAGTTAACTTTCCCACGCTTATCACTAAATCATGTACTTGGAATACCCTGCTGTACTGGTTCTAATCTGGCTCTGAGATGGTCCTGGTCCGGCCCTAATCCGGCTCTGATTTGGCCCTTATGTGTCTGAAGTCACAGGTGGTCCTGGCCTGTGTTATACCAATGTGAGGGGTAAAGGGACATTGGGTGGTATTCAACTGCTATGACTGTCTCTGCTGTGTGTGTGTGTGTGTGTGTGTGTGTGTGTGTGTGTGTGTGTGTGTGTGTGTGTGTGTGTGTGTGTTTTGTCCTGTTGCTGTTAGGTGCTAATGTTTCACTCCTGAGATGTGCATCTAGACGGAACATTGTGGACGTAACCTGTCTAAGACAAAGCGGGGTAGACAGACATGTGCTTGTAAACACGCACGCACGCACACACACACACACACACACACACACACACACACACACACACACACACACACACACACACACACACACAATCACTCATTCTAACTTACTCATTCCCACTCACTCCCATACCCGCACACACACATACACACAGCAGTCTCACAAAGGAGCAAATAGAGCTGTCTGTTACGGAGGCATTGCCGACCACTCCGCTCCCTATAGAACGACACACACTTGAGAACAACACTGTTCCGAGTAGAACCGTGAAATCCTATCAGAATGCCCCCTCCACACCCCCCACTAATCTCCCGGTTGCCCGCTCCCCCCGAAGCCCTGTCACCCCGCTGGTCACGCTCCGCTGCCTGCCACCGATTGGCTGGCGGCAAATTTATTTCTCCCTGTCACAGCCAATAGCGTGGCAGCGGGGCTCAGCCCACTGTTTAGTTACAGTGACAAACATGTTGATTAGAGGAGGGCGGGTGATGGATGGCGTCTTGCTGAGGACAAACAGAGTTTTTTTTTATTTTTATCGGCCGGTAATGGGAGTGACACTGCCCAGGCGCAACGGCTTCCCGCCTCCGCGGGGTCGCACTTAAGAGGTCAGGAGTTAACGGGGAAATCTTCTCTGCACTACACACACACTCACGCACATACACACACTCACACTCACACTCACACACACACACCACCACTCCTCATATTTGTAGATGCTCAATCATCATTGCAGTGGAAGAAGGTCTCTGTTCCCTGAATTCTAAAAAATTGAGGGCCCTTCTGCTCTTTGGTCTGTTTGTGTGTGTGTGTGTGTGTGTGTGTGTGTGTGTGTGTGTGTGGTGTGTGTGTGGTGTGTGTGTGTACTACTGGTGGAAAGAAGTGTGGTGGTGTCTATCACGCATTCATTCACACATCTACATACTGAAACACACACACACACACACACACACACACACACACACACCATTGGAGACGTGGGAAAACACACTGTTATTATTACTGGAGAGAGCGGTGGAGTGTTGCGTTCTCTCTGGAGTCTAGCAGTCACCCCCATACATCTGCTCTTTATCTGCCCTGCACTTACCAGCGCCCTGCTCGCGACTCACGACTAGCGCTAACGCTAACGGCTAGCAGCTCCCCTGCACCTCACCACGTTTGTGGGAAGCCATGCTTGGGATTACTGGCTGCTAGTGTGTGGCCTAGTGTCTTTGATTTTGATCTAATGTGTGTGTGTGTGTGTGTGTGTGTGTGTGTGTGTGTGTATATGTACTTGTCTGGTTGTGTGTGTGTTTCCTCGTGTGGTAGTATGTGTATGTGTCTGTCTATGTATATGTCTATATATACGTGTGTGGTAGTGTGTATGCAATTGTATGGTTGTGTGTGTGTGTGTGTGTCTGAGGGACTTGCTTCTCTGTCGACAGGTTGTCAAGGCAGAGCGGTAGTATGGTTTTGAGTTCTGATGTTGT
>NW_027468881.1:18347420-18374920 GCF_046254945.1 Alosa pseudoharengus
CTCTCATGTTCAACTCAGATTGGTATACCTCTCTCTCTCTCTCTCTCACTCACTCACTCACTCACTCACTCACTCACTCACTCACTCACTCACTCACTCACATGCTCGTGCACACGACACACACACAAACACACACACACACACACTTATTAATTCACTCTGTCACTCACTCACTCTCCCTCACACAGATACACACACACACACTCTCTCCCTCTCTCTCTCTCTCTCTCTCTTTCTCTCTCTCACACACACACTTATTAATTCACTCAGTCACTCAGTCACTCTCTCACTCTCCCTCACACAGACAACCCCCCCCGCCCCTCTCTATTCAGCTCATGTTAACAGTGAAGCCGCATGATTGTGGAATACAAACCTCTGATTGTTCTCTAATATTAATCATAGAAATGTCACTGCAGTCTCCACCAGATGGTACTTAAACAACGATCACATTTCTGTGGTTTCTTTTACTGTGTGCGTCTATATGTGTGAGCTATGTTTGGACACTGTATGCATACTTGTGTTTTGGTGTATGTATAGTGTGTGTGTGTGTGTGTGTGGGTGTGTGGTACATCAGGTCTCCTTACCCTCCCTGGTGATGTGTGGCTGATAGTATTGTAATGTGGCTGATAGTAATGTGTGCATCACCTCACATAGTGGTGAGGATCTGCAGTCACCTCGCTGCTCTCTAAAAGCATGTCAAAGCATGCTTTAGTGAAAGTGTGAAAGCATGTCTTTGTTTGTGTGAGTAAACAATATTTGTGGTGTGTGTGTATATGTCTGTATGTGTCCCTCAGGCCTTCACTGCACAAGGTTTGGAGGTCACACGCACGCACACACACACACACACACACACACACACACACACACACACACACACACACACACACACTCAGAGCTTGTATCACGTTTCCCATCCGGCCCTTGGAGGCTGCATGGCACCCTTGTCACACTTCTGGTTCTAATCATCAGATCATTCTCAGTATTAACACCCCACTTCCAGAGCAGACCCAGTCACATCAGATAAAGACACGGCAGCTCCCCCGCTCCTGCTCTCCGCTCCTGCTCTCCTTGCTCCCTTCTTTTCATACTTCCCCCTGCTCCCTCTCTCCTTACTTTACAGTACTTATTTCTTCGTAATCTCCCACTCCTCCTCTCTCTCTCCTCCCTTTCTCCTGTGTCTCTCTCCTCCCTTTCTCCTCTCTCTCCCTCCCTCTCCCCCCTTTTTCTCCTCTCCCTCTCCTCTATACTATTGTCCTCTCTCTACCTCCTTCTCTTCTCTACCTCTCCACACTCCTCAACCTCTCCACCTTTCTTCCTCCCAGTTTCAAACTATGTCATATTTCTTTATTTCACTTCGGGTGAACATTAATGAAAAAGGAAAAAAAGAACAATGACAAAAAAACAACAAAGTTCTTCCCGCTCTCTCTGCGAGTGAGGAACCGGGCGTCAGTTCTGTGTGTTGTTGTCAGTGCAGAATGTCAGTTCCATGCGTTCCGTCCGGCATGTTCTCCTCTACATGGGGTATTCTGCTCGTTTGGTCCTTTATGCTCTGCTCTGTTCCATTTCCCTGTTCTGCGATGAATCCTCCGTTCTGCGTTTTTATCTGTGTGCTCTGTCTGTTCTGCACTGTTCTACCTGCTCTTGTTCTGCGTCGCCTGTCTGGGGTTCTGCGGTTCTGCGTGTTGCGGCGGAGCCTGCAGAACAGCGGAGCTGCTGTTGGGTTGAAGGGGGAAGAAGTGCTAAGCCACCATGAAATGGAAGTTGGAGTTTGGTTCCTGGCCCAGTTTGCTTTGTCACTCTGCCAAACCATCTGTGTGGACCGGGGGGAGCCGCCGACATTTACAGGCCTGCCATACTACTTGAATTCATCTTAAACTAATGTTGTGAATATGGAAGTCAATAGTTTTCAATTGAAAGTTCAGGACCCACCATGTCTGCAGATGTAGGACAGGCTTTTTCACTGAGCGGTCAGTTCTGTCTCCATGTGTTTTAGAGGGATTTTACCCCCCCCCTTCTTCCTTCCCTGTCTGTTCTTTCCCTGTCATTTCCTCTGTGTTCTTTCAGGCCTGAGTAAGACATCAAACTCTGTCGCATGTCTCCCATGGCTGTCTCTGGCTACTCAGCTTGGAGCTCGCATGATTGACAGGTGTAAACAGTGATATGTCTTTGGCTGTCCACTTGTGATCTGATCGCCCAAGACACATTTAAAAGGCATTTGAGACATCTGAGATCCTCAGCCTCTCATCCTAATCATCCAGTTTTCAGCGTATCAGGCAGGCAAGCAGTTGGGCATTAGCTATAGTCTTTGTCATCACAAGATGCCTTAACAGTCCTTTAACCTGCATCACTGCCATTACATTAAAGTTGGTCTGGTGCGTCTCTGCCTCAAAAACAAACACTAAACACCAAAAGACAAACACTAAACGGTCTCCTCTCAGTCCTCATCCTGGCTACTTTCGGTTGCATACCATGAGGGCAAACGCTCTCCTGGAGGAGAGGGACTTTTCTCTCATGATCCTTCGCTGTTACGCCAGCTGTCCAATTACAGGCGATCTTGATGGCGGTGAAGCTGTGGTTGTCTGCTTCCGTAGTCAGGGTCTTGGCTGTGACACTGCCATTAGTTTACGAGTCTGTTTGAGTCGCAGTACAGAGCTGTTAAGAAGCAGAACAGTCTCCTATAAAAGATGTGCCAAATGGCTTCATGTGCCAGTGTCACAATTAAGTACGCTGGAAACTCTAAAGCTAACCACATAGAATGCAGACATCTTTCTCAGCCTTACAGACTTTATTTATTTATTTATTTATTTATTTATTTAATGTTTCTTTGCTGTTTAATAATATCAGACTTGTTAAATGCCCATTCTGGTTTGTTCTAGTTATGTGTACATCAGCGCCGAGCCAAACCCTCCATATCCATGACCCATCCATCCCGACCAAACCCTCCTACCCCCTCCTCCCTCCCCTGGGTTGGGTCGGGGAGCAGGTGATGTGTACTCAGTTAATGAAAAGATTCCAGGTTGAGGCGATGTGTTTGGCTGTGGTCAGGCCTCAATGTACATGTGTACACACACACACACACACACACACACACACACACGCACCTAAACACACACAGCCACGGTGTCTGAGGAGGGCTAGAGTTGGAATGTGACCCGCAGGAAGGGCGACTGTTTAATCGCTGCAATTACATTAAATAATAGTGAGGATGGCGTTATTAGCGGCGCTGCCCCCGTGGCTCTGCGCTCCGCCCTCATTAGAGTTGTGGAAACGGCGCGTTTTGTGGCGGAGGGTTCCGCTCCGAGTCGTGTTAATTCCTGACCTCCGTGGCGTGTTTCCTGTGCTCTCCACCCAAGGTTAACATATCCATAATAGAGTGGGGAGAAGCGGCCCGTGGACCCACGGTAATGGAGCCGGCCGCCTGCGTGTTCCTGGACCGGGCCTAAATTAGGCTTTCATTAAGTCTCCTAACGCTGGACATATTTCTGCCACGTTTGGACAAAATTGCTTTCTCATGTGAGGTATTTTAGACCAGAGTGGGACCTCTAACTTATCAGATTCTCTCTTTTGTGTGTCTGTGTGTGTATGTGCATACTTGTGTGTATGTGTTTCATAGAGGAGTGTCTATATCTATAAGTGGGGTGTGTGTGGTGTAGCTAGAAGCCCTTTATCCTTATGCCTCTGGTGTCCAGTGTTGATGG
Source organism: Alosa pseudoharengus (assembly GCF_046254945.1). Lineage (NCBI taxonomy): Eukaryota > Metazoa > Chordata > Actinopteri > Clupeiformes > Clupeidae > Alosa > Alosa pseudoharengus. The sequence continues at coordinate 18,351,119 of NW_027468881.1, forward strand.
CAGTGATGGTCTGTGCCATGTCCAAGATCATGATGATGGTGGTGTGTGTGGATGTGTCTGTTTGTGTATGAATGTGTGACCATGCAAGATCATGATGATGATGATGGTGGTGGTGTGTGTGTGCGTGCGTTTCTGTGGGGTCATGCGAGATCTCCAGATGAGATCTGCATGGATTTCTTTCCTCTTCTACGTGCCAGGAACATTTTGGAACTATTGTCCAAATCTCAAAATCACAAATAATCACAATCCCGGTGCCGGCTAATCGTCCCAGACCTCCCGTGTCCTTTAATGGCTTTTTCCATCCAGCTCCTCATCAGTGACGTCAATCATGTCCTGTGAGTATGGGTGCTGTTTTTGTAAACATGCTTTTATGAGCATTGTAGGTTTTTCTAGCTGAATTGGTTGCAGGTTTTCAAAACAATCAAGTCTCTTGACCTCTATGTAACCAGGAAGTTGTCGGACAATCCGTTAGACCTCTCTTCTCCTCTTGGATCTTTCTGCCGCCGTCGTTGTCATGCCGACAAATGGCCTCCTTTGTGTCCCAACGACAACATTATTCCTGTTCATTTAGGCCTGCTGAGTGGCCGGACATTTCTCATCCCTCTGCCATCTCATTTTCACACGGATTCAGGCACGCCGAAGAATGATGACTCTGGCTCTCTGAGTGTGTGTGTGTGTGTGGAGGGAAGACGTGAGGGAGAATGGAGGGAAGACGTGAGGGAGAGAATGAGTGTGTGTTCGCGTATATGTACGTGTGTGTGTAAGAGACATGGAGAGTGTGTGTGTGAGGAATATTTTATGTGTGTGTGTGTCAGTGCTCCCCCAGTATGTGTCGATGCCTCCAGGCTGTGTTTTTGCAGGGTGACAATGGCCCTTTATTCTGCTGCACCTCTCCACTCCTCTCTGTTTGCATTTCTACTTAAAGTTTTATATCAGCGCCAGCCTCTGGGGGGCTATTAGCGCATATGCTAATAGAGCTATGCATATCCAATGAGCCCTGTCAGGCCGCAGGTCCAGGACTGCTCACTAAGGAGCACTCTGGGGCCCATAAACCCAGCGAGGGGTCCCACCGACCCGCTCTGCGATCTGTCACACTCGCGTCGGGACCCCACCGTCTGATGAGCTTCCTGCCAGTGGTGACTTTCGACCAGACTGTCCTCTTCATCGTTCACCACGACGAAAGTCCTGTCGCCGACACCTTGTCACTGGTTGTCAGCATTTGTCACAGATATGTTATTTACAGAGCAGCGAAAATGGGCTATGTGATTTGAGGTCGATAAATAACCTGACGTGAGAAGCTTGTTTTTGATGCAGTAATAATTGTCTCGGTCACTGCGTCATGTGTTTGTCTGTATGTTGTATTTTTTTCTCTGTGAAAATGTGTTTTGTGTCTTTGCGTCGTCACAGTAAAATGAGATATCACTCGTAAAGTGATAAATTGGGACAATCCAGCCATATGGACGGAGATTGGTAACAAATGTTCCAGACCACTATCTGTCAGCTATACACTTCTTTTTTTTCTCTCTCGCTTTTTTTTAGTGCCTCTCTTTCCTCCTCCTCCTCCTCCTCCTCCTCCACCTCCTCCTCCTCCTCCTCCTCCACCTCCTCCTCCACTGCCGCCTGCGCTTGCCGCTCTCCAATAAAGCAGGCTGCCAAATTGGAAAAGTCTGTGCGGGTGGAAGAGCGCTTCTCATTTAGGCATTTGAGTTAGAGGCCAGTTAAGCTCCGCTGGCATATCCCAGTGCCGCCTGGTCATTTACCGTCGAAAAAGCATCCACACAGGTCTCCACACAGGTCTGGTCCGCACACCTCGCCCGTTACCCAACAACACACACACACACACACACACACACACATGCTTGCAGAGCTTTGTCGTTATCATTTATTTTTGTGAAGTTGTGTTGTCAGGTGGTGTGTTCCATGTGCACGCGGTAGGAAGCCGATGGGGAGCGGTTGACTGGTAGTCGGAGCGACACCTTTGATAGCCTCTTCGGAAGAGTGCAGGCCTGTGCTTCTAATGAAAAGATAAATCTCACTGTAGGATAAAAAGAGCACCGAATCATGCTCCATAAAAAGGGGAGGGCATAGGGGTGGAGGGGTGTGTGTGTGTGTGTGTGTGTGGGGGGGGGGGTGGCGGGGGGTGATGGGGGGAGGGTTGGGTTAAAAAAAAAATCTCATTTTGTTTCTACCTAAAACAGACGAAGCTTTTATGGAAATGTGGAAACGATTAGTTTAAGGGTCGTCTCTTCGAGTCATTCCCAAATGAAACTAGCAGGCTCTGTATTTATGAAGCCCATAGCAAGGGCTCTTAATGAGGCAATTAAGCAAGGCCTGGACTGACTTTGATCTAAATGTGGTGATTTTTACCAAAACATCTCGCCATGATAGATACCCATAACTCAGGGGCCGTAATTGTGCTTAATTTGTTTGGAATAGGAATGTGCTCTCAATTAGGCTTGGGATCCAGGCTGTGTGTTTAAAGGAGGCTGTCAGGGAAAATTAAGGAGCCGTTTGCTTTGGAAGTTACTGTTTTTTATCACGACGAGCAGGAGAGGACTAAACAGAAGGACCCGCCATAATTAGACCCCCAAACAGAGTCTACGGACGAAAGGAGAGAGAGAATGAGCAAAGAATAGAGAAATGAAAAGAAGAGAAGAAGAGAGAGAGAAAGTGGAGGAGAGAAATGGGGAGGGAGAGAGAGTCTGTTTATTTGCCTATATTTTTGGTTATACTGCACTGCTACAGGCTTAGACGGAAGAGTATTTATTTTGTGTCATAATATAAAATGCTGTGTGTGTAAATCAATCTTGGTTAATGATTCCTGTGACAAATTCTTCCAAAGTGTAGAATTACAATCTGAATCATTTCTGAGAATTGTTAGATTTGACCGTGTATAATCCCAGTGAAGTGAAATTTCCGTGTGGCTTATTCTGAATGTCAATCATGGCCCGAGCAGACGGCCCCCTCATGGCAGGAAATGACCTCAGAGGAACTTTAGCGCGCAACTGGTGCAACTTCACTGTCCGGAACTGAAATTCATTTTGGGCTTTAATAAAACTTTGCTCACTGTCTGTTTAAATTAAGTGAAATTAATTTGGGCTTTAATCAAACTTTTACTCACTTACTAGTGACTACATGCCTAACAGGATCCTCATCTCTCCAGTCTGAGTCTCCAACTGTAACAGGATTCCCGTGCCCTCGCCTGTGCCCAGACTGTGATGATAGAAGAGCAGAGAGATTCACACAGACTCACTCTGGCTTCCACTACCTCAGAGCAGAGGCCATGTCCTGGGGGAGATGGAGTGTAAGTGTGTAGATGGCGCTGCTGTGTACTGATGCTAGATTCTTAGCTTGATTCAGCCTAGATCCCCTGGTCTTTCCTCCCCCTTCCTCTCACACGGCAAGTGTCATGTCCCTCTGCCTCTGAAGGTGTCACAACAACATTTGTTTTGGCTACTCCTGCTGGAAGGAGTCAAGTGGTCCCTCCAGTCGTAACTACTCCTTTGAGTCAGGCTGCGCGGACGAGTTTTTGGTTTGTTTGTTTAGTTTAGTTCGATAAAAACCCAATTGGACTCTCGGCTGAACTTTGTTTCACTCAACACCACAACCTAACGAGGGCAGAGATGCAGTGTGTGTACATCATGTGGCTGTGGGCTGATGCTGGATCCCTAGCTAGATTCCTGCCACATCCCCTAGTCTCTTCCTCACTGCTTCTGTCTCTGTCTGTGGTTCAGCCAGAGGAAGTGGCCCATGAATTATCCCCTCTGAGCCGGGCGACTAGCTGACAGGCAGGGCTTCTGAAGACTAAACATGGTGGAGACGCTGGGCTGTGCTGGGCCATGTGTCTAGGAGGCTCCCAGGCCAGTTGTGGCTGTCTGCTGTCTGCCGTCTTCCTCTCACACGGCAAGTGTCATGTCCCTCTGCTGAGGGATGATCTCTGCACACTCAAGGCAGCTGCACACACACGCCTCACATGGGCAGTGAGCTGTGCAGCCAACAAGTGTGTGTGTGTGTGTGTGTGTGTGTGTGTGTGTTGAGTGATCCTGAAAGTGATTGAGTGGAAGTGACAGGTAGATGTTCTCTCCCTCTCCCTCCTTCCCTCTCTCGCTTACTCCCCCCCTCCTCCATTACTCTCTCTCTCTCTCTCCCTCTCTCTCTCTCTCTGAGTATCTCTTCAGCTCTTCCACTTTCCACTCCATTAGCTGTGTCTCTCCCCATCACCACCCTGTCAGTTAGCATCTGAGCATCTCTCTCTCCCTCTCTCCCCCCCCCCTCTCTCTCTCTCTCTCTCCCTCCCTCTCTCTCCCTCTCTCTCTCTCTCTGTGTCACTGTCGTTTTCTGTCACCCCCCTGCACTAGCATCTGTCTGTCGTGTGTGTTGCTTCGCGTGTCATGTGCAATCCCATGTGATTTGTGACATGATAGTATTGGAATGGCAGCACACACACACACACACACACACACGCACACACACACACACACCACTCATCCAAACAGATAGTTTCTCTCCACTGTGCCTCCGAGCCCAGAGCTCTTTAAAATGTAATGTCTCCAGGGAGAGCCGCTGATAATAGATTTAACTCTGAATCGGTCTTCTGCCGAGACCACACGCACCTGACTTACTGACTGACTGACGGACTGTCTGTCTGGGACGAGCGTGTGGGACGAGCGTTACGCGGTGTCTACATCTGCCCTGTCAGATCACATCTCCAGTGCTGCCGCTGTCGCTCTGCCCTCACGCAGGCCCGCGGTCTCAGCTCCGTACGGCAAACCGAACGGAACGGAAGGCAAATCCCCCCAGAAGTCGGCTGGCTCCAATTATTTCAGCCCTTTCTTTTGGCAGCAATGGCTAAATGCCACAGCTATCATGAGCGAGGCATTATCACTCTATTATAACTGTCATCACTGTTACGCAATGGCATCTCTTACAGCACAGCCTTCTCGCTACCATTATACTGTCATGTTCGTAAGTCATCACCGTAACAGTACAGCATGCTCAATTACTGTCAGTGCCGTTATGTTGCTGTCACTGAGACCCAGGTTATCATGGTGTCATGTATGCACATGTGCAATCATAATCATCTTCATTACCATCATCACTATAGTCTTCATGAATTACCATCAATACTGTTCGATCATCTGTCAATTACAGTCTTCCTTTTGTTGTTAGTCAAGAATTACTGACATTAATTAACATTTAATGAATGTGCAATTAATACAGTCACTGTGTCTCCCTCTATCACCCATTTATTACTTTTATCACATTATTTGCCACCATCATAGCCTCCATCTCCCCTGTTAAATCCTAATGATCTCATTAGTGCGCACCAAATTGATGTTGAGACTATTGAAGATGGAGCTCTGTCAACTCTCTCACTGACTTCACGTAGTAAATCTCTCTGGTGTCTTGAATTCACAGCCAACCAACGTGACACCGAATCAAAGGAAATCCATCAGCTGTATACGGTGAAAAGGGCCAGCTGCGTGTGACCTGGCTACCCTATGTGCAATTAAAGAGGGATTTATAATCGATGACACAATGATGCACAAAAGGAACGGCATATTAATATTTCTCTTCCTAAGACTCGTGGCCCGGTTGCTCTCTGTAGCACCGTGTCGTCGTTCCTGAACGCTTTGTTCTGGCTACATCAAGCCAAGAGCCATAATTAGGCTGAAGAATGGCCAGGCATGTGCTGTGGACTTAATCCTTGCATAGAAGCCGTGTGTTAATGGTTTCCCCGTCATTCAGCGCGCTCTGTAAGAAAACACGCCGCCTTTCTTTCTTTCTTTCTTTCTTTCTTTCTTTCTTTCTTTTTTTTTCTTGAGTGCCTGCTTGATTCTGTTCAAAATATGACCACCTCTTGGCCACACACACAGAGATTCTCTCTCTCTCTCTCACTCACTCACTCACTCACTCACTCACTCACTCACTCACTAACACACACACACACACACACACACACACACACACACACACACACACACACACACACACACACACACACACACACACAAACGCACAGCGATTACGCCCTTCTTGGTTCTGCACACGGGATGTTGGGCGGGTTCTGGCACGAGTAGGGCCAGTGTGCCTCCGACCAAAGAACAAATTATCCACTTCCTTCATTCATATTAACCACTCTGTGTGTGTGTGTGTGTGTGTGTGTGTGTGTGTGTGTGTGTGTGTGTGTGTGTGTGTGTGCGCGCGCCATGCAGAAGGCCTCAGAGTTGCTCCAGTGCTGCTCTTAAATACTCGTAGATATTCGTGAACGTTTGACCCCTCGAGTTTCCCCCCTCTCCGTAAACTGTCAGGGCCTCGATAAAAACAGCTGCTTGCATTTTCGTTGCAGCAGAACAAAAAAAAGAGGGAAAGAAAGAAAGAAAGAAAGAAAGAAAAAGAAAAATGAAAAGGCAAAGAGTGAAATCATTATTTGGCAGCACAATCTAACTCCACACAAACTGGCTTTCCAATATCAGAGTGGTCTTTCCTGGCGTGTAAACTGGCTGCCTCCACTGGATAGGATTGTAATGCATCAGATTAGGCGACGACTGCCACTCGGTCGGCCATAGTGAAGCTGCTCGGGCCATCTGAAGGTGAATTTATTGCTCTATTAGAATAGGTGAGAGGTCTGGGCGTGTCATTTTGGGAAATCACTGACTAGGTAGGACTGAATGATCACAAGCCTCTAAGGCATCAAAACTGCACTATAGAAGATGGTGGGATGAGGAGGGGAGAGAGAGAAAGAGATGGATGGAGAGAAATGGAGGAAGAATGTCAAGCTTTCTCATTCTGACTGGTCATGCTGTGCAGTCAACGGCAGAAGGAGAGAGGGAGGAGAAGAGGGAGAGAGAGAGAAGGGGAGAGAGGGAGGAGAAGACAGAGAGAGAGAGAGAGACAAAGGGGACAGGAGTGGTAGAAGAGAGAGACTGCGAGGAAGAGGAAAAAGGAATTATCCAGAAAATGCCTGGCGTAGGAGAGCAGGCAAATTTATCTCAAATGCAGATCAATAAGGGGAATGGCTGCAAAGAGTCGAGCCGTGCGTTTTCATCAAGGTGCTGGCGTGTGGGCCAGTGAGGCATGACCCCACACACACAAACACACACACATACACACACTCTGATGCGCAGTCACACACACATTGACATGGCTCCATGCTCTGCAGCATCCAAACAGTATGAATATTGAACAAGCGTACCCGGTAATTCCCCTACCCAGCATGCACTGGGAAAGGGAGCCGTCGTTGACATTCACTGACGTGAAATGGCTCCTGACATTCCTTGCAGGTGAAAGGCGCTTTAGAAATGTTGAATAGGCCCGTATAAATCTTTTAAATTACAAATCAATAAATAGTTAATACAATAATAGGAATCCTTATAAATATTTAAGTGTCTGTGAGGGAGAAGTGGTGTGTGTGTGTGTGTGTGTGTGTGTGTGTGTGTGTGTGTGTGTGTGTGTGTGTGTGTGTGTGTGTGTGTGTGTGTGTATGTGTGTGTGTGTGTGTGAGATGTAAGGAGAGACAGAGATGGTGTCAAGCCCCTATAACACACACTCTCTTTCCCAGAGTGGGCCACTTACACACACACACACACACACACATATAGAGAGAGAGGCACTCACACACATGCATGCACACAGACTGCAGTCTTGGAGTTAGTCCTGTAATCTACTGCAAACCCAGGCTGTTGTAATGGGTTTGGATGGCCTTCGGTATACACCCTATCCATCACTGTGTGTGTGTGTGTGTGTGTGTGTGTGTGTGTGTGTGTTTGTGTCTTTAAAAATACCTTAAGGGAACTTATAAACTTTATTTGTCTAAGTGTGCTGACTGGATTATTACTTTGGAAAGTCACTAATTAACAAGCAGGAATCCAAACCAGTTTGTAGCCCCAAGTAACCCAACCTCAATGTGAAGGCAAGAACAAGAATTTGTTTTCTTTTTCCAAAAATTAAAACATTATCGAGTGTGGTTCATTAATGTTTGATTAGGAAAACAATACCTGTGTGTGTGTGTGTGTGTGTGTGTGTTTGAATGTATGAAATAAAGTGTGCTTATGCATGCCGGTGGTGTGTGTGTGTGGCATTGTCTCTCTCTCTCTATTTCTCTTTCTCTCTCTCTCTGTGTGTGTGTGTGTGTGTGTGTGTGTGTGCTGGTATTGTTTGTGTTGTTGTGTAGGATAAAGTACAGGTTTGAATTATCTTATTAATCTGCGATTCTTTGATATGGTGTGGGGTGGCAGAGTTGATCTGTGATGTGCTGTGTTAAGTGTGTGTGTGTGTGTGTGTGTGTGTGTGTGTGTGTGTGTGTGTGTGTGTGTGTGTGTGTGTGTGTGTGTGTGTGTGTGTGTGTGTGTGTGTGTGTCAGGATGAAACAGGTTTGAATGATCTTATTTGTGTTTTCTGTGATTCAGAGCCCTGATCTGTGATGTGCTCAATGTGATAAAAAGGCCCTGGGGCCCCATAAAGCATTGGTGGCTGATAGTAGCACACATAAACATTAACTACTGGTGCAGATCTCCTGGCCTTTATGGCTTTCAGAGGAGCGCATGCTGCCTTTTAATATCTCCTTTGTCAGATGGACTCATTGCTCTGTGAACTATTGCTAGTGCATCACAATACACACACACACACACAGAGAGAGAGAGAGATGTACGCACACACACACACACATACACACACACACACACACACACACACACACACACACACACACACACACACACACCTATTTAGTGTGTTTATCCGCCTCACTATCTGTTTGATGGCTGTAACATGGTGCTCCTCTGTCTGTAATTCGGCGGAACGTTTGGGCGGCGGCATGATCAGTGGCTGAATGTGTCTTTCATCAGTGCGGCGGGAAATGACAGCCAAGGTGACAGTTCAATTTGCGTGTAATGGATGAGGGGCCATCGGGAGCCGAGAGGGGTGAGCGGGGTGAGCGGGGTGCTTGGAGTGGAGTGGAGTGGAGTGGAGTGGAGTGGGGAGCGAGTGCTTTGTTGATTCTTATTTTGCCTGCTAGTGGCGTTCGGAGTACACCACACTTTCCAGACTGCAGCCATCTCCACAGCCTGAGGGGAGAGAGAGGGGGGGGGGCACTCCTCCTCCTCCTCCTCCTCCTCCTCCTCCTTCCTCTCCTTTTCTTTTCCTGTCATTTGTTAGGCAGTGTCAGCCGTGTGCTTATCACGCAAATGATCCTCCATATCGCCCTCACCCCCATAAAGGACTTATTGATCTATATCCTCCATTCCAGTGCTCCGGCTGTGTAGAGGATTGATATCTCTCCCTGTCTCTCTCCCTCTCTTCCTCCTGCTCTCCTGCTCTCTTTCTCCCCCTCCTCCCCATGTGCATATCTGTTTTCTCGCTCTCTCTCTTCCTCTTTCTCTCTTTGGTTTCTCTCTATCCCTTCATCGCTCCCTATGGATATGGTTTTTTCCCCTTTTTTCTGTCACTTGTCAGCGTTATTAGACCTTAATGATAATTTTCTCCCCCTGCACACTCTTCTATCTGCCTTTTTATCACTCTCTCTCTCTCTTTTCCATCCTCTCTTTCTCTCTCTCTCTCATTTTCTCTGTCTTCTCTCTCTTCCTCCTTTCGGCTGTGTTCTGACTTTCTTGTCCCTTTCTTCTTTCTCATATCATTCCCTCACTCTCATAAGATAGAGGTGTGTGTGTGTGTGTGTGTGTGTGTGTGTGTGTGTGTGTGTGTGTGTGTGTGTGTGTGTGTGTATTCATTACCCTCCTGTCCCCTTCGTCTGTAGTGTGCATGTGTGTGTGTCCTGTCCCCACAGTCTATAATGAGTGTGTGTGTGTAGGGGGGTAATGACTTTAATGAGAGTTAATTCAGTCTGGAGGCCTCTCAACCCCCCACCCCCCCTCCCTCCATCCGTTATCAAGGAGGCAATTAGGGTGTGCGGCGGACAGCTTTGTCATCTCTACACCAAACCCATCCCGAGAGCGACGCTTCAGACAGCAGTCTGCAGGAGGGGACAAGGACACCACCACATACACACCCTATCTCTCCCTTTGTATCCTCATATGACATACGTATGCACGCACACACACACACACACACACACACACACACACACACACGTGCATACATGCACACACACACACACACAATCTCTCTCTCAAAGACACACATGGCCACAAGTGCACCGTGAACTTGAGAAGTTCCTTCTAGACGACTAATACACTGTCTTTGATAACTTGTTAGTCTAGTTGGCACTGTAATGTGTGTGTGTGATATGGCTGCTTTATTTTCATTTGCCATCACACATATGTGTGTGTGTGTGTGTGTGTGTGTGTGTGTGTATAATGTGTTATCACACTTCAGATACCCCCCTCTAAGCATACATAACAGAGACAGACATGTTAATGGGGCGAGATGTCTGAGATGTACACATTACAATGGTGCTTTTATCGTTTATCCCGTCTTTATCCTGTATCAGCCCGTAATCATTAACAGTGGGATCATATACCTTTGGTCCTCTCTGGAGTCAGTCTCCATGTTCACAGCATTGTTCTTCTTCACCTGTCGGCCGGATGAGTATAGTAGAGATGTACATATTAAGATGGTCCTTTCATCTTGTGTCCTGTCTCCATGCAGTATCAGCTCATAATCATTAACAGTGGGATCATATACCTTTGGTCCAGTCTGGAGTCAGTATCTGTTCCATGTTCACGGCGTTGTTCTTCTTCACCTGTCGGCCGGAGGAGTACCGTAGAGCTCATGCCAACACTGTCTCACCGCGCCCACATGTAATACATCTCTGTAAGGCTGCATGGGCTAGTGCTTTAAGCAGGGAAAGAAGCAGGTGTTTGGAGATGAATGGTTGTGTGTGTGTGTGTGTGTGTGTGTGTGTGTGTGTATGTGAGTGTGTGTGCTGCACATGTTGGTCATCATGTTGAAACAGAGAGAGAGAGAGAGGAGAGGAAGAGGAAGAGGAGGTGTGGGCGTGCAGCCTGGAGAGGTTGTTTTTGAAGATGAATGGTGGTCAACATGCTGCCAGTGCTCCTCAGCTTGTGCTCTGAGCTCCACTAACTTCCCATAGCAGCTCTATAGATTAGCATGACCTTGTGAAGAGCCGCCATTTCTCCTGTTAGGCCAAAGTAATATGCCACTGCAAGTGGGTATGTGTGCATGGTTGATTGAGTGTGTATATGTGTGTGTGTGTGTGCATGCATAGACATTGGAGTGTGCTGGTGTGTATATGAGTCAGTGTGAAACCAAGAAAAAATGGTGTTGTTTGTTTGGCAGGTCTACATGAAGATGTATGAATTTGGAAATGGCTTGTGACTGAACAATAGTCTGACTCTTTAACCCTTGAATATCATAATCTACTCTACCCACCCCACTCAGTCCTCCCCCTCACCTCCTTACCTCCCTCTCTCACTCTTCCTACCTCCCTGTACACCGTTCCTTCTCTCTCTCTCTCTCTCCCTCTTTCATTTGTCTCCTCCGCCCTTTCTGCTGCTCTCCTTCTCTCTCTCTCTCCATCACTATTTACTTTCATTCCTCCTGTTCCTCTCCTTTTCACCATATCTTGCCTTCAGTTTCTCTCTCTCTCTCTCTCTCTCTCTTTCTTTCTTTCTTTCTTTCTTTCTTTCTTTCTTTCTTTCTTTCTTTCTTTCTTTCTTTCTTTCTTTTTTTCTCTCTCCCACCCTCTCTCTCCCTGTCCCTCTCCCCCTCCCTCCCTCCCTCTCTATGTATCAGGGACTTTTTCCTGAACTCTGAAGGTGAGCGTGTGCTCTGGCATGTGGGAATAGGAGCAGCCAGTGCCACAGAGCAAATGACTTCATCTGGGCCGGACCGACTCTGGTGTCCCCCGCAGCTCAGCTTTCATTACTGGACCCCAGGGCTGTCACCAGCACTGGCCCACACCAAGCCTCTCACCAGCTCCGTGTGTGTGTGTGTGTGTGTGTGTGTGTGTGTGTGTGTGTGTGTGTGTGTGTGTGTGTGTGTGTGTGTTCAGACCACTGAGCTACGGAATTTGAGATACTTGTCTGGTGCTGTGATAATTTAGATTTTTAACTATATAATTCTCTTCATCATTAGCAGTCGGCGAACAGTGAGCCCCTTGTTCATTGGCATCATTCTGCACACACAAACCACTGAAAGTACTTGCAGATACCGTCTGTCAAATCAGCATCTGATAAGTGTCAGTCGTCGTGCCCTTTGGAAATTGCCTCTCACATTAAAGTCAGTTATTTGTTTCCACAAGGCTTTTAGTAGTGAAGGGGAACAAGTGAGTGGTGTACAGACGCAGCAGCCCAATCCATCTGCTCCTGTTGCCCTGACACTTTTTTCCCCAAACTGGGTATTTCCTTTACAGCCGTGCCTGAGTCATCACGCTCGTTCCCCCCGTGCTCTGTTTTGCCCCCGGGCCCCGGATCGCCATGGCTCCCAGTAGAGGGGAACGGCCCTCGTTTCACTTCATCATAGGAGGCCGGCCACATCAAGAGTCCCGGCGAGGATGCATTGTGTTGGGGGATATCCGGGCGAGGCACAACAGTCTTTATTAGGATTAGTGATGCTCTGATGTCCATATCAAGTGCCACGCAAATCTGGTCCTGTTCCGAGTTTGCGTCTGGACCGGTTCAGATATGCAGTATCTAACAAATATGGAGAGGGAGCGTAGGGGTTCTTCAATAGAACTTTTTCTGTTCTTTAAAACCAAAAAACGCTTTAAAAAGCTCTTCAGTGGATGATAGAAAGTGCATGAAAGTTCCTGAATAACTCATATCCATGTGTGGGTAAAAGTGTTCTTCTGGGCAGAAAGGAACCTTCGTAGGGTTCCTTTTAAGGGTGCTATAAAACCAATGGCCAAAGAACTTCTCAGAGGCCCTACATCCAGTCCCGGATCAGCTGGACAAGTCTTTATGCAGTCTCTTCTTTTGGCACGCAGAAGAACTGAACTGTACACGTATTCCTGAATCCTGGCAGTCGGTTCCTTGAGGAACTTAGTGGAACTCAAACATGGAAATAATCCAAGGAACGCTTAAAGCTTAACCACTGCTGCCTTTGTTCCTCTGCGTTCCCCTAGGACATGTAAGAGCCGTCATTGCACCCTGAACTCTGTGTTGATCATCCCCTCTCCAGATCTCTTCAGGTGTGTGTGTGTGTGTGTGTGTGTGTGTGTGTGTATGTGTGTGTGTGTGTGTGTGTGTGTGTGTGCGTGTGCGTGCACATGCTCACTCACTCTCTGGTAGCCTGCTTGGCTCTTATTGGAGGCAGTAAACATGAAGTGTTGGGTAAGAGGGCCAGGAGGTGTAGCTGAGACTCAGATGGCCTGCCTTTTGTAATGAATGACCATTAAGGCTAATTGTTAGCAGCTGCTGTGTTTTCGCTAGGTAAACGCTCTAACAGATTCGCACTGTAGACTTTTATAGTTCTTTCCATGTTAAAGCAGAAGGTGGTTGTTCAAGTAGTGGAACTGTGTGTGTGTGTGTGTGTGTGTGTGTGTGTGTGTGTGTGTGTGTGTGTTGAGGTAGTTACCCATATTTTGTCTGGGAACCATTTTATGTATTTGTACTTTGTATGTGCACTTATCTTTGTCCTGATTTGTTTTGCAATAATGTCTTATGTGAGTATCAGTATGCTACGCTATGCTTTTCTTTTCTCTCTCTCTCTCTCTCTCTCTCTCTCTCTCTCTCTCTCTCTCTGTGAGTGTGTGTGTGTGCTCGTGCAGTGTGTGTGTGTGTACAGTATGTGTGTGTGTGGATGCATTGTGCGAAGAGGGTAATGGAAGATCTCGTTTCTCCCATTATCAGCAGGCTGTGTGCAAATGTCCAACTCAGCACTGGAGAGCCTGAACAAACTGCAGTCTTAGCACTCTGACTCACCGACTGCATGGGGCGAAAAAATTAAATTCAGCACTTTTTACCCAAACACACTCCTGTCTGCACCCAGAACACACCAACCTGGACAGACCCACTGGAGGGAAGGCCATTTAAATCTTTAAGTAGCGCGAGAGAGAGAGAGAGAACTGAGAGTGTTTCCCAAACAAAGCCCATAGTTAATGATTAAAGAGAAAATAATGGAAATCTAGTGTTCAGAATATGTAAGAAATGCAAAACGAGAAAAAAAACACAGTAAAGGGAAGGGTTGTTGAGTGTTTTATTAGAGGAAGTACAGCTAAATAATGTATGAGATGTGCATGTTTTACACAGGGATACATATTGTGAATATTAAAACATGCGTGTGTGTGTGTGTGTGTGTGTGTGTGTGTAGGAGGGTAGGAGGGCACACAGGTTGATAATAGCAGGTCTGAACAGGGAGTCTACCTTGAGTCAAGTGTGAACAAGGACAAAAAACAACACGACGGCACAACACAACACAACATAGAGCTTTTATGCTAATCTGGGCAGTGAGGAGGAGAGGAGAGGAGGACGACGAGGAGGTGGAGGAGGAGGAGAGGGAAGGCAAGATGGCTGCATGGCTTTGACGTTTGACTAAGTGGTTTACTTAAAGTGACACATTTGCTGGCCAGGGATTTTCCTGTCGCTCTATCTCCTCACCCTGTTCACAATGCATTTTTGATGTCATACCATTTATGCTCTGGCAGGTGACGGGGAAAATATATTCCCATCAACGTACTCAAATAAAACTAACACACACACATTAATCATCAACTAAAAACAGGTGAATCTGAAGCTGCAATTTATTTTCCCCTTCTGTCAGCACTTCAAAGTCTTAGACAACATTCCATTAAAGAGAAAACACACACACACACACACACACACACACACACATGCGTGCCAAAAACAACTAAATGCAGTCAGTTTATCCATCCAGAACTGTGTGTTTGTGTGGATGACCTTGGTGCCCTTAGATTATGGGCGCGTTTCCACTGTGTTAATTCATGCTGGTTAAGCATTGCCATGCCCTGGCAGCACTGCCACACTGACACCATGATGGGCATTCACACAGAGCCACCCAGGGGAGGGTGGCACTCCCAGCCCTGTGCCCACTCAACTGTTTGTTTCTGTGTGTGTGTGTGTGTGTGTGTGTGTGTGTAACAGAGAAAGTGTGTGAGTGAGTTGGCAGTGGTGAGGTGGTGACCTCATCTAGGAATGTGTATTTTAATGCAGAAGTTGGCATGGCTGAGCACTGGGTTCATGTCAGCGGGCACAGACTAACTAAAGAGAGCGGACCCCACACCACACACACACACACACACACACACACACACACACACAGTGGTAGACTAAAGCAATAGAGACAAGGCAAGTTTATTTCTATAGTATATGTCATACACAAGGTTAATCCAATGTGCTTTGCTAAATCAAAGCAAAGAATAGTATGTGATATTAAATACAAGCAATGTAAATGCATGACTACATCTTCTAAATACTGTTTTTAGACCTCTGAGTTTGGCAATGTTTTTGGGGTCATAAAGAGCTGATTTAGTTATTGCTGTCATGTGGCTGTTGAAATTTAGATCACTCTCAATGAAGATACTAAGATTTTTAACAGTATCCTTTTCTTTATGCCCTTTTATCCCTTTCCTTTTTTTAACTAAATGTAATTCATTTTTTTAAGATGAAGAAAATGTTGAGACATCCAGGTTCCATTATTGTTTAGCAAGGAAGCATCCAGATTATTCTTTTTGAGTAGGGGCTTCACAACAGCTGTTTTCAGGGACTTGCCAGACAGCAATCATACAGTACATGTACAGTGTGAAGCATGGCTGCTATGAGGTGAAAAACAGAGTCAGAAGAGAGACAGAATAAGAGAGAGAGAGAGGAGGAAGAGGGAGAGATGGAGAGTAAGAGTGTAGGATGAGAAAAGAACTATGGAAGGGTGTAGAAAGGGAAACTGAGAAGTAGACTTGGAGACGGGCACAAAGAGAGGAAAATAGATTTTGAGCATTGTATGAATGTTGTTTGAACGTTGAATAGTTTGCATTTTGTGTTGAATGCCATACAATGAATTTAGTGGCGTATTTGGAAAATGAACTTAAGACTAGAGTGTAGCTGCAAGACCTAGGACTTACAGGACATACAGACATGCACACACACACACGCACACACACACAAACACACGCATGCACGCACACACACATAGACTAAACTCGTCACCAAACACATTTCCTTAACTGAAAACTGAAAAACACTTTTCCTTAACAAAAGGTTGTTAGTCTCTCAGATCAAACAAGTCTCCGGCACATGTCTCTGCTCACGGCTCTCTCCTGGCTGACCCTATGTGTGTGTGTGTGTGTGTGTGTGTGTGTGTGTGTGTGTGTGTGTTTGTGTGTGCCTGTTTGCAGGGGTGCATGGACACTAGGGGGCGGCAGCTCATTATGAGAACAGCAGGAGAGGGGCGTTGTGCTCAGCTCAGGACGGGGGTGGGATGTGCGGTGTGTGTGTGTGTAGGGCTGGTTTAGAATAAAGCCTCCTCCCCCGCCCCACCATTAAACTCAAGCGCTCAGAGCTACCAGGCTTGCGTGATCAGAGACTTGAAGTCACCCAGACAACAACAGTCTGCCCCACGCCGAGCTCAGATATGGCTAGGAGTCGCGCTCATCTCTGAAAAATACAGGCCTAGTCTGTCATGTGCTGATGAGAAAATATGTTGTAATATGTTGCCAGTAATGAGACCATATTTTTTATTCTTGAGTGAGAGGTGTAGAAGCAACAAATGTGGCTCATTGTTACTCATGGGAGTTACTGGCAGGAGTCTTGTATGAAAGACATGGACCCATTTCATTTCATTTTGTATGCAAAAGAAATTTCACATTTTTGATTTTTCTGGGTATTAATATTTGTTTATTTATTTGTTAGCAACAACATACCATGACACATTTTAGAGATTTATTTTTCTTTTTTTCAGAAAAGGGTCAGCATTGGGCATCCAACTGATTTGTGTCAATCCCAACCCTTCAAATCTAATCATTATGGCTCTTTTTAAATACACCAGTCTGCCAAGTGAATAAATGCAATGCACTTTAGCTAAACCATATTTAACATGAATTCATATTTAGTCCCAGACCACACAGGCAAGCATATGCTTTCCATTTATTAGGACCAAGAACAGAGTATGTTCTGATGCCATTCTGGTTGCTCTGGGCAGATTGTGGTGAAGTCTTAGAGTCCTTATTGCTATGAATTTCCTTACTAGATGGGCAGGAAAGCCTGTGTGTGTGTGTGTGTGTGTGTGTGTGTGTGTGTGTGTGTGTGTGTGTGTGTGTGTGTGTGTGTGTGTGTGTGTGTGTGTGTGTGTGTGGCATGTCTTATACAGAGTGATAATTCAGTGTTCCTCATATAGTCGTAGAAGAGAAGACCAATGGTATGAATAGGAAAACCGATTACATTAGAATGAGCTGGAAGAATATAATTAAGGCAAATGGTAAAAATAAGGATGCTATAATTAGCAGAACAAAAGCACAATGATGTAATGTAATAAATACAAAATAAAATATCATATATAATGTAGTATAAAAAATGAATCAACATGAATTACATTAGTTTAGAGTTCAACTGTAATGTAGGCTTTTTAGCTTTGTTTTGTTTCCTTTTTTGCTTATAAACCTCACTTGAGATTTTAATTTGTGAGATTCAGAGGCAGATCCTCTTCTGACTTGGGCCAACATAGTCCTAGATTCAACTCCAGAGATCACAGCCAGATTAATCCCCAAATTAGGCCCAGATTGCCTTAATCTCCGGGGTCAAAACTAGGGTCAGGTTAATCTCCTAATCAGAGTGAAATGAGAGCCATATTGATATCCAAATCAAGGCCAAGTCTGGTCCAGGTCAGGTCCAGATCGGGGCCAGAGTCCACTAGTCTTGTTGTCATGGCTCCCTGGAAGCACATGGACCAATCATAATGAGTATTTTACACTTTGCTGTAAATTACTCTGGCGAACTGAACACCTGATTAATGACACAAATATAAAATCCTCTTTCGACTACAGTTAATTATCCTCCAGGGCTTTCCCTTTGGTGCAGATGAAAAGCTGAAATGTGAAAAGCTAAATCATATATATTTAACCATATTGCGCGTTATTTATGGGAGAGTCAACGCTAATGAAGCCGGTTTGGTAAACCATGCAGGATTAATGAGTCCAAAGGAGGCCTGCTGCTCCGCTTCATAGGACCCTGCGGCCTCGGTACGCCACACATACCTCCCTCCCTCTCTCTCTCTCTCTCCGTCCGCTGCGAGCACTGACCTGCGCTGGCTCTCCCAGGCTCCCTCTCAGAACTCTGAGGCTCTGCGCTGCGCATGTGTTCAGGCAGAACTGCAGAGCAGAACCCCCCCCCCCCCCCCCCGTCGTCGTCGTCATCTTGAGTTCTTTTCTAAATGCACAGGTTTGCATGGAGTTCCCCTCAGGTGGCTGCTGAATCTGGATGGGTCGGTACCCAAATGGGGGTTAGATTGCGTCCACAGTAGACTACTATCTTGTTTTTAAATGCATGCAGAAGTCTGTGATAGCTGGCTTTACGGGTGCCAGTGAGAAAATGCAGATATTCCAATTAGGCACTTAACATTATGGGGCACCAGAGTTTTTTGGCCATCGTTTCTGCCAGGTGATCACTTAAGTGTGTTTAGCAGAGCTCGGAGGACATGTTTTCGTTTCACTGATGGGATGCAGGGAGCTGATTGGACGGTTTGGGGCAGGCGTCGTCGGCAGTTTTGTGTTGTGCAAAATCACATCCATTAATATCACTCAAATAGTCAGCTGTATCCTCTCACAGTTTGGTCTGAACTCAAAGGATCCTTTTTTGCAGTGAGTGTGTGTGTGTGTGTATGTGTGCGTGTTCGGACGGGCAGAACGGCATGTGTTTGTGATTAGGGGTGAGAAGGCGTTCCTCAGGTGGGACTGAGTGAGGTGTGTGTTTGTTTGTGTGTGTGTGTGTGTGTGTGTGTGTGTGTGTGTGTGTGTGTGTGTGTGTTGCCAGAACTCTGGGAGTGAGAGTGGACGATAACCCGTTCACCCCTACCACTTCAAACCTTTATATCCACCCATCCACCACACACTCACACTCACATACACACACACACTCTTTCTCCCTCTCTCTCTCTTTCTCTCTCTCTCTCTCACACACACACACTTACACACACACACACACGCAAGTAAGACTCACTCTTGATAATGCACTCCTCAAACATAACACTGTCATATAACTATTGCCTACCCCCCCCCCCCCCCCTTCTCTGTTCTCGATCCAACTCTGGTTAAGGAACCTCTGGACGGCCTCTCCTCCACCTCCCTGCTTGGGAGTGTTTGGCTTGATGACAGCTACCTGATGCTCACGCCAAACATCTTTGATTCAGATGCCCTTAATTATCTCTCAAATAAGCAAGCACTAAGCATCAGAGGCCCTCCTAGATAAAGTCTATCTCTCTCTCTCTCTCTCTCTCTCTCTCTCTCTCTCTCTCTCTCTCTCTCTCTCTCTCTTTGTCTTTCCTCCCTGCTTTCTGTATCCTTTTTTGAATTGTTTTCATTGCTGCTGTCTTTTTTCTCGTTTTGTCCTTTCTTTCTTTCATTTTCACCCTTTCCTTCTTCCTTCTTTCTTTCCCTCTCTCTCTCTCTCTGCCTTTCTACTCCTTCTCTCCTTCCTGCTCGTTTGCATAAAAGTCCTCCTGTCTTGTTTTCATGACCCGGGGGCAGCTCTGGGTGAGTGGTTGACCATTTATCTGAGGGCCGGCTGATCCGAGGGCACTGGGGTGCATCAGCACGTCTGAGAGTCAATAACCACAGGGACATCAAAGTGCTGGCCAGTTTCGCCCGGCGCTCACAAGGCTCACCGAGACTGCCGGCGGCCGCCCCGGCAGCACCAATGGTTTATCTATCAGCTCTTAATGTGGCCAGAGCGGCCGCCGGCCCACTCCGCCGGGTCACTGCTCCTCTCGTCTACGCGAGCAGCTGCCCAGGGCCCGACGGCGAGAGGAAGAAAAAAGGAAGAGAAAGCAAGAAGAAACGAGGAGGAAGAGAGAAGAGAAAGGCAGAGAGCTGGGAGGGTTTGGGCAGAGGCCAGTGTCTGGTGCATTCCCGTAATCCATCCAGCCGGACCCAACCCCCCCCCCCCTCCCCTCTCCCCCCCCCCCCCCCCCCCCCCCCCGCTCTCTCCTGACGTGCGTTTCCTCTTCTCCAGAAGACGGCCTAGGTCTTAATTTAATCGCGCGTCTTGCCGTTTTTCTGGCTGAGCGGGCGGCGGGCCAGGAGGCACCGCTGGGAGTCGTGCTCACGGAGGCTTCTCCCTCTCCACTCTGCTCCACTCCGCGCTGGCCTGCTCTCCTTTCACATCCTGGAGGACTTTCATGCTCTGAATCACAAAGCCTGGGGCTGCGGGTGGGGGTGGGTTGGGGTTTGGGGGGGGGGGTTAGTTAGTGGGTGGAGGGTGATATAAGGTGGGGGTTGCGGGGGCGACGCACGTAGCAATCAAGCCCATGTGGAAGATTCACACCAGTCCCGCGTGTGGTGTTCCCTGGTGGTTAACTGGCTCTCGTCCGTG
Organism: Alosa pseudoharengus; assembly: GCF_046254945.1. Lineage (NCBI taxonomy): Eukaryota > Metazoa > Chordata > Actinopteri > Clupeiformes > Clupeidae > Alosa > Alosa pseudoharengus. The sequence goes on from NW_027468881.1 coordinate 18,371,572, forward strand.
GGGTTTGGCTCGGCTGTGAGATGCTTCACCTGTGAGCTGCGAGTGCTTTTCTCTTCTCTCGTTGCGTTCTGCACCTCCATCCATTTCCCCCTCGGTTTTCCAGGAAGGCCTAGCCTGGCTCAGCTTAACCCCCCCAAATCCGCTCCGGGACTCGGGCCGCCGCTTGGGTCGGCTCTGGGAACTCTGCACCGGCCCAGAGGGTCGTTAGTCAACCCCCGCCCCCCCCCCCACACACACACACACACACACCCAGAGCACAGACAGACACTGTAAATGACATACGTTATTATGATAACCCACTTGGCAGTAGGTGGGGAGTAAGGCCGTCTGGCCATAAAGCCTAGTGAGCGGCCCTCACTCTCCGAGCTGCTTAAGGTGTGTGTGTGTGTGTGTGTGTGTGTGTGTGTGGAGGGCCTGGGCCCCTGGCTGCAGTATTTCACCCAGAGCTGAGCTCGCCAGGGGCCCCGGCGCAGGTGTAGGTCTGTCCCACGCCGGGCAGCGTCCGAGAGCAGCCTCTCGCCGAGGCCCGCCGTAAAAATAACCAGCGAGGATTAATTTGCCTGAGCAGATCCAGAATCTGGGGTGCCCTGTCTGGACAATTTTAACGACCGCCTGGGGCGAGCCCCACCCACCCCTCCATCATGACCCCCACCCCAGTCCATTCTGGGACGGATGTCGGGTGGCTGCTGCAGTGCCTGGTGCTTTGTAGTGCTGGCTCTCGGTCTGGAGGTGTTCTATTTCAAGGTGCCAGCATATTATTCCCCCCCCCCACCCCCAAAATTCCATCACACATGTCATGTCAACCATGAATACACCCACCCACCCCACTACCCGAGTGAAGCACCCCTTTCCAGTCCTAACACCCCCCCCCCCCACCACGTCTGAAGAACGGGAGCTGTGCGTTATGACTTCCAGAGGTTAGTCAGTGTAGGTGTTCACAGACAGATAAGGTTCACCACGGTGGTTGTCAGGGCCACCACATTTACCCTACCAGCACGTGCAGGGGGGCCTCACAACCCCCCCCCCCCTTCACCTCCATTCATCAGCAACACTACCCCGTGACACAGGAAGCACAATGTGTTGGATGGCAACCCCGAGGTCACTTCCTGGAGACTGATTCAGGTCAGACAGCTTGGCTCTTGACAGTGCGGACCACATGGATAATGGCTACTCGCTCGCTCCCGTTTCACTGCCCCCTGCGCTGCCCACTGCTGCCATACTGGTCTTCTGTGGAGGGTTGTAGGTATTATCTGTTCCGCTGTGTATGTGTGTGTGTGTCTGTCTGTGTGTGTGTCTGTAAGACGATCGTAAATGTTCCGCAGTTATCTCCCAACGGTGACCTCCACACAGTGTGGAAAAACACACACACACACGTCCCCCCCCACCCATCTCTCTCTCTCTTTCTCTCCTCCTCTTCATCACTCTCAGTGATCTGCATACATGGGTCTCTCTCGGGCTGCTTGGCCTTGGCGTGTGCAGCGGGTAAATAGCTGGCCAGTTGTTTGAGTTGGCGCGTGCCCACGCTGGCAAAGTCGCGCCGAAGCCACAGCATGCCCTGTGGCCCTGGAGTAATCTGGGATTTTCTCTCAAATCCATAACACATTTCAGAAGAGTTAAACAATGTTTGCATAGAATTTGACATGGGATAAACCTGCTGGCCCTCACTGCTGGAGGACCCTGAAGGGCTGGGGAGGCCTGATGGCCATGTGTCTGTCTGGCTCTCGAAAAAACCTCCACTTTAAATATTTACTTTTCCAAAATCAAATGACTTTTGTCATATGAATGATTGACTGTATACGTACTTAAGGAACATCTTTTTGGATTTTTTTTCACTCTCACTTTTACGATAAAGCTTGAAACAATGTTTACTTTGTCCAGCCCTCCTCTTTTTTATCCCTCTCTCTCTCCCTCTCTCTCTCTCTCTCGTTCTCTCTCTCTCTCCTTTAATTTACTCATATTCCGCTCAACGCTAAAACCCAACTCCCAGCTCTGTGTATGTGCTGTAATTTAAGTCAACATGGAGTAAATCATTTTTGTGGCCACAATTAAAAATTCCCTGTGCTTTTAAATAGTTTGCAATATTATGTTCTTATGGTGGCCACGAGATAAATCCCCCCTGTCGGCCCCCATTCACTACGCCACATTAAATTCCTTCAGATCAATTAAAGTTCCCTGCTCACTTTACAAGCCAGCAGGCCTAATGTGTCCTCCCCCCAACACATACACACACACACATACACACACACACACACACACACATACACACACACATAGGGATCTTGGTGGACTGCTAGAATTTATTGAGCTGCTGCCAGAGGAACTGCAGAGGAGGAAATGCATGAATTAGTCATTTTCAGGACGAACAGAGCGGGTGTGTCGAGTGACCAGCCGGTGTCAGGTTTATTCCCCCGTCACCCATCACCCCCCCAAACACACACACATCACCCCTCTCAACCCCCAAACACACACACACACACACACACACACACACACACACACCAACTGCCCCCCAGACACATGTATGCACGCATGCCTGTGCACACACACCAATCGCCCACACACACACACACACACAACAACACCCAACAAGCCCCCCACCCCATGCAATACAGCGTTCTCCAAGCCATACATTTGCTGTGTTTGTTGTTGTTTTTCATTTGCTGTGTTGTGGAGGGGCAAACGCAGCCATGCCTCTTCAATTAGGGCCATCAAAAGGGCCCTTTGTGGAGGGAGGGAGGGAGGGGGTGGGTGGAGAGTGGGGCTTCCACCACTGGCCTTGTTTACAGTTGCACTGGTCTGTAAACGTGCGGTTCAAAACAAAGCGGCGAGCGGAGTGGAGCGGAGCGAGTGAGGAGCAGCGTGCGCCCACGCCGCTCGTGTGGTGCTCACACAGGGGCCCTCCAGGCCTCCATCTTACACACAGGAGCTCCTCTCCGCCTCAGCCAGCAGCACGCTCACACTCAAAACACACACAGCCCACAGAAGCAACGGAGATGACTGAAGCCAAGTGGTTTAGGCTGGTGAAGGGATTGTGTGAGAGAGAGAGACCGTGAGAGAGAGAGGGAGATTTTTTGCATTTGAAAGGAAGCCACGGGCCACTGAGCCTTTTTTAATCTAATGTTTTATACTCTATGCCTCGTGTCACTTCCTGGTTTTAGAAGAGTGTTCCAACTTGACGTGTTCTGCATTGTATCACAGCATGTTTGTTCGGTATATATTCTCACAATATGATCACTGTTCTGTCCACCGCATTGTTTTGTACTTCTCGTAACTTCCTGTAGCAGAGTCCGAAGTGTGGCTGGCGAGGGAAGTGGAGGAAGCGGAGAGTGTTAAACTGCACTAAAAGTTC
>NW_027468881.1:18379920-18392420 GCF_046254945.1 Alosa pseudoharengus
GAGTAAAGGATTATTGCATGTCTGTGTACACGTACATTTATTTTCAATGTATGTATGAGTTTTGTGTGGTTTTGTGTGTGTGTGTGTGTGTGTGTGTGTGTGTGCGTGTGGATTTTGTGTGTGTGTGTGTGTGTGTGTGTGTGTTAAAAGGGATGTCGATGATGGGGCCAGTGTCAGGATAGAGGAATCAGCCGTCAGACCCTAGTAGAGGAGGATGGCTTCATCATGCTCAGAATGGAGAGCTGCAGGATCAGCCAGAGAGGGTGGGAGAGATAAAGAGAGAGATAGAGAGACGTTTAGCTGCTCTTGTCTTTCTGAATCAGTGTCTGGGCATGTGTGTGTGTGTGTGTGTGTGTATGTGTGTGTGTGTTTGCATGTGTGTGAGAGTGGTGGTGATTGAGGGAAGAGGGGATCCCATCGACAGCCCTCCAGCCGTTCCTCCTCCTCCTCCTCCTCCTCCTCCTCCTCCTCCTCGTGTGTTGATCTTGGCAGCGTCGGAGCTGCGCCTCGCTTCGCTTCCCCTCTGACTTTGTTTTGTGCTTTCCTTGTAACCGGAGCACCCCCGTCCTCTTGCGGGTACGTGGCCCCTGAAAAAAGCTAATTGCGGAGGAGACGAAGACGAAGAAGAGGACTAAGTCGTGCGGCACGGTTTGCAGGCTGCTGCTGCTACCACCACCACCACCATCATCACCGGCACCACCGCCACCACACCACCACCGCCAAACACTCAATATGGGTTTCAGCTTCCTTTCTGAAAGAAAATAAGCCTAGATTGGACATGGTGCGGCTCTCACCAGATAAAATCGATGTGCAGTGTGACTCGAGGTGGCTTCTGTTGGGAATGCATGGAGTGCAAATGGCAGCGTCTGGCTGTGTGTCAGTCCCTCAGAGCGAGCCCCTTGTGTAGCGGAGACTTTTCCACTGAATGACATCAGAAGCGGCTCTCCTCCGCTCTGCGCTGTCCATAAGGGACTGGCCCTGAGGGCCGCTAGCGACACGGCGGATAACAGTTGGCTGCTCCCGTGGACCATGTCAAAAGTGCTGTGTCGAAACGTATCAGGAGAACTTCCAATAAATCAACTCGTAAAGGCCATTTATTGCAGCGTTGCTTTTGTACTGACGCCATGTAGCATTGTTATTAAGGCTCTGATTTACACCGCTGGTCATCGCTCTCGTATTTTTCATCAGCCGTAACTCTCCGCAGACATGAGTCAAAACTTGCTCCCCAGCCAGAGAGATGGAGGGAGGAGAGAGAGAGAGAGAGAGAGAGAGAGGGAGAGAGGGAGAGAAGGAGACAGAGAGCAGGAAAAGAAATTCAACAGAGTGACAAAGCAAGTCAAAACAAAAGAAAAAGAGAGAGAAAGGTTGAAGAAACGAAAGAGAGGGAGAGGGCACAAAAAAAGTCACTTGAAAAGAGAATTAGAGCGACAGAAAAAGTCAAAACAGAAGAGAAGCGAGAGAGAGAGAGAGAGAGAGAGAGAGAGAGAGAGAGAGAGAGAGAGAGAGAGAGACTGGAGAATCTGAGATTGTGCATGTGATTGTGCATGTGAAAGGACTGAGGGGGAAAAGCATGGCGTGGAGCGGAGTGCTCTCCCTGTCTGGGTTCGGAGGTCTACGGCTGCACTTCTCTCTGGCCGTAGGAAGCAGGGCTGGTGGTTTCGCCGGGGTTGAGAGAGTGCAGGGAAGCTTATGCAAAGAGACGTGTTGGCCAGCCCCGACTACAGCGTCGAGGACGACAGACAAAAGCTTTTATCGCTGCAGTCGCTCACGCTGGACGTGGAGTTGTGCCGCAGGCGGCTGGCTGCTGGCTCCCGTCCTCCAGCCAAGTGGCGCGGTGCGGTGTGATAGATTGCGGCCTGTCTGTCTGTCTGTCTGTCGGAAAGCCCAGTTGACTGGCTCAGACCCGGGACTGGCCGGCCTGCCAGAGAATGCTGGGAAGGTTCGGCGGAAACGGCCGTCCCGGAGCTCTGAATTCATGGAATGAAGTTGCCTCGGAGAGCATTCCATGTAGCCAAATGTCTCGTCAGAGATCAGGCACACACAGTATTCCATTAGGGTGAAATATTTATATCTGACTAAGATTGTGTTTGATGTATATTGCACTGCTTACGTTGTGGCCAGTTATCTAGCCATGCCATTTTTGATGATTTAATCCAGGCATAATAATATAAAAAACCTGGAGACCTAAAGAGATTTTTGTCAAATGTTTCAAGTATCATTTTGACATACATGCTATCATATAACTATAATGTAAAAAGATAAGATAAGAAAAATAAAAGCAAACTATCGTTTTTTTTTTTTTTATCAGAGTGCTACATGAATATATAGCTCCCACATTAACGCAGCTGTGTGGCTGGACTGAAAGCTGTTGCAGTGAGGAGTAAAAGTGATGGCTGTATTTGGTGGCGGTTTGTGGTGATCCCTGTAAACTGATCCAGCCCTAGGTGAGCCCAGGGACTACTGGCACAGCTCACACTGCAGGGACAGTCATAAAAGGGAATAGAACGCCCATTTGTGTGTGTGTGTGTGTGTGTGTGTGTGTGTGTGTGTGTGTGTGTGTGTGTGTGTGTGTGTGTGTGTGTGTGTGTGTGTGTGTGTGTGTGTGTGTGTGTGTGTGTGTGCGTGCGTGCGTTCTGTCCATGCCTTATGTGAATTTGGAGCCCACTCATAGGTTTCAATAAACAACACACACTTTGATAATTACAACATGTCTTTCCCCTCCCTTTTCTTCTTTTTCTGTCTCTCTCTCTCTCACACACACCCACACACACCCACACACACACACACACACACACACACACACACCCTATTCTCCATCTGTCTGTCTCTCTTACTCTGTGTTGCTTTGCACCAGGTCTTTCATGGCTCAGGCTGCCTGGCCACCCAATACGTGAAAGAGGTTGGAGAATATTCCAGACCTCCACTGCTAGTCCTTCATTTTCCGGTGGGCAGGGGGGAGAATGAAGTGCAGAGAGAGTCTGAATAAGAGAGGGAGAGAGAGAGAGAGAAAGAGAGAGAGAGAGGGAGGGAGAAAGAGAGAGAGAAGGAGGGAGAAAGGGGAAAGGGGGGAAAAACAGAGGTAGAGAGAGAGTGAGGGTAAGAGAAGGAGGCAGAGTGGGGGAGAGAGAGAAATAGGGGACAGGAAAAGACTGAGGGAGAGAGAGAGAGAAAAAGAGAGAGAGAGAGGGAGGGAGTGAGTGAGAGAAACAGAGAGAGTCCAGTGGAAGTGTGCCAGTTGAGAAACAAAACTGATTTATTATCACCCGAAATCATCTGCAGATGTCAGCGAGCAGCTCCCCTCTGCAGCCAATTACAGACACTCACGCAAAGACCTCTTCCCTCCCGAGCCAACCTGCAAACCACCAATCTCCTCCTGAACTGAACCTCGCACTCCACTACCCAGAAGGCCATAATCCCGCGCTAGGCTCCCCGCTTCACGTTTATGCAACACAGACATTCTTTATTGTGATTTAAATTCACATCAGGGCTAATTCTTATACTGGTGGAGTTGAAATGCTTGTGATGTCTAGAGTTGTAATTGCGGGGTGAGTTTTTTTTTCCCCCACGAAGGTATGAAGTCTGTCTCAGAGTCCTTATGTGCCATTTTCACAGCGTTACATAAATCACGGTTAAATCGGTTCGACTTTAATAGCTTTTTCAATGATCTGTGTCAGTGATGTCTGCTACAGGCTTTCTGTTTTAAGAAAAAAGCTGTGAGACCCTTCCAGATAGCTAATCTTTAATTGCTTGTTTCATTCTCGTTCATTTTGATGGAAGTTTTACCACTTAAAGGGGCATATTTCTGTGTTTAGGATTAAACTCTCCACATGAACTAAGAAAGCAGGTAAGCAATATGTACGTGATGCCACATGCCTTGAGCTACACCTCAGTCATACCATATCCTGTGCATATGGATTTATGTTTATTACATGTTAATTATGGGATGATGTGCCCGTTGCTATGGCCACTGGACCAATCGTGGACCAGATCTGGACCTGGTTTGATTTTAATCTCCTACATTCCAAATCCCATTGCTGCGTACTGCTGAATATCCTTCAATGTGGAGAACCCTGTATTTAGAATGGCAGCTCTAGCGTGATCGAATGGGCGTCTCAATGCTGCCATGCTGGTAGATTCTATTGGGGTAAGTAGGTTACTAGTGTATGTGTACCTGTGGGATACACATACACACACTCACAACACACACACACGCACACACACACACACACACACACAAACTCACTCACTCATGCTCTCTCACACTCACTCACACTTGCACTTCTGGCGTCTTTTATCGTCTCAGCATTTGTTTAGTGTAACTGGCATGACTAGGTTTGGACCTTTGAGAGCTTGAACTAGCAGGCGTGGCGTGGCGTGTCGTGGCGTGTCGTGGCGTGTGGGCGTGTGTGTAGTGGGGGGGTCTCTCCCTCCATCGCTGAGCTGAGTTCCCCAGCAGCTCTGTAAATGCCTGCAGGTGAATTCTGCCTGCTCCACCGTGGGGCAGATTAATAGCCTCAAATGAAAATAACAATTACGGATTTCCCCTCTCAAAACGCTCCTTCTTGCTTGATTAATGAATGGTCAGCTTATATTGCTCCGCCGATCAATTTTCACGACTTCCTTGGACGTGGCGGCACAGGTTGGCTGTGCTCAGGCCTCTCTGCTCAGAACTAATCAGTACTAAATTGTTTTGGGTTGAGCCCTGTGAGCGTGTTGCTAGTGCTGTAACAGTTTAAGGGCTAATCACGGTCTCATTCTGCATCCTGACTTTGACGTCTTACTGTCTGTGTGCTAGAGCTATTGTTATCACCCAATCCTATTCCACATTAAATGCCACGGCAAAGCAACATGCCTGTTTCCAATAGGTTTTCTTTTCTAATGTTTACATGATTAGTATGGGGGGGGGGTGCTTTGAAAGAATGGGGGTATATAAGTGAGGTTAGTCATCTGATTTATGGATTGATGGCAAACGTTCATGCTTAGTTCAGCTCTTTTGAAATGGGTTCCTTCTTTCTCGTCCTCTCTACCTCCCTTCCCTCCATTCCCCCCTCTCTCTGTCCCCCTCTCTCTCTCTCTCTCTTTCTTTCTCTCTCTCTCTCTCTCTCTCTCTCGCTTATTATTGCATATATTATGGTTAGCGATTCGGACTTGTAACCGGAGGGTTGCCGGTTCGAACCCCGACCAGTAGGCATGGCTGATGTGCCCTTGAGCAAGGCACCTAACCCCTCACTGCTCCCCGAGCACCGCTGTTGTTGCAGGCAGCTCACTGCGCCGGGATTAGTGTGTGCTTCACTTCACTGTGTGCTGAGTGTGTTTCACTAATTCACGGATTGGGATAAATGCAGAGACCAAATTTCCCTCATGGGATCAAAATAGTATACTTACTTATACTTATACTTATTATAGTGTAGTGAATAAATAGAGCCACTGTGCCACCCCTCAGCATCCCTACACACACACACACACACACACACACACACACACACACACTAAGGCACTGGTGGCATATCCTGGGCAGCATTCTCAGAAGCCTCTTAAAAAGTAAAGCAAAGCGGGAGAAAGTGAAAGCAAATATGGGAATGCTGAACAGACCTGGCTCGTCACACTGAACTAGCCGATTGGCTTGATGCCTTTCTGAGTCTGTTCTGCTGCCCTCTAAACAGTGACAGGAATTGACAGACATGTCGAACAGGAAAGAATTTGTTTATCTTTCTGCTAGTGTTATTCATCATCATGAGTATTTAAGCCATTATTAAGGTTTGCTTGTGTAAGCTATTATAACATTCACTATACAAAAACAAAAATATGAGACTTAATAGGACTTGCATCCTCAACGTGCATGTCAACACACATGAAACATCACTAAGAAAGTATGGGAGAAAAAAATGTTAGATTTAGTAGCCCCTCCCACCCCCCCCCCCCCCTTATTCCTTTCAAAATCAGTAGTTCATGTAAGAGTGCTGGAACTGGGCTTGATTTGGGGGGGTGGATGGGGGGCGGTAGGGCAGTAGAGGCAGCTCATGTCGGTAGCGCTGCCCAGCTGGGGAAGCAGTCGACTAGGTTAGCCAGCAGGGTAACTCCCCCTGCTGCCTCCCGTGTTAAATACACACACACACACACACACACACACACACACTGTCGACAAGCTGAAGTGACTGCTTTATACGTACCAGTATGCTGAAGGAAGCTATGCCCCCTCCCACACACACACATACACACATTTGTGCACAAATATACACTTATACACACTCATTAATAAAAACATTGTAGCCTACACATTCAAAGAACACTAATAACAACCACACATACATGTGCGCATGTGAACATCCACACACACTTCCACAGTGCTTATCAGCCTAGTGTGTATACAAGATGTACTTCAGAAATACTGGAAGTCATAGGTAAGTATGTGATTGCTGAAGACTTCATTGCAGTGTCTGACTTGATTGAGGAGAGTTGTGGGATTGAAATTTTTTTTTTGTGTGTGAGTGTGTGTGTGTGTGTGTGTACACTGCACAACTTCTGTAAGATTTTTTACTTCACCTCACAGAGAAGATTTCAGTAGGGGGAGTTTAAAAAAGAAAGAAAATATCCATCCATTGCATATCTCTCATCTGCTACTTATTATGTTATTATGCTTTAGACATAGGAGTGATGTTGGGTACTCGTGTGTGTGTGTGTGTGTGTGTGTTTGTGTGTGTGTGTGTGTGCTATGCTGTTGTTTTCCATAGGCAATAAGAATTATGTTCCCATGAAAGCTGTTCTTCTTATATTTGTCCATCGTTAGGAATGTGATACACAGATTCACAAATATTTAGATTTTATCAGACTGGTCTCCGCTTGAATCGTGTGAGACTGGCTGTTTGACATTTAAAATGGCGTCATAGGCAAATTAATGAATATCGTAATACAAGCTTTCCTTTCATGAAATAGATCTAATCGTTTGTCAAGGGTAGTGTTACAAAAAAGGATAGCTGGACCATTTAAACAGCATGGAAATAAGCAGTTAGCTAGGCCCACTCAAATTATTATGGTATAGGCTATTTTATTGATTTTAGATTGATTTTACGCACGACGTAGATTAATAATGATGAGACAAAGGCCTATGTCCCAATCACAGTCCATTAAAAACACGTCTTTTTTTCTTTAAAAAAACCCGATATTTTCCCCTTTAAACCCTTGCAAACCTGTTAGAAGACTAATGGATGCACTGGTGCTGTTTGCCCGGTCAAATTTGCTCAGCAGATGGCATTAGGGCACCTACGCTAATGCCTGTGTGCTCCTAGCAGGCGAGATTCTGTATTTACCCTGGTCATTAATGGCTCGTTAATGGGCTAATGTCGCGGTCGGATGTCAATCTTCTCTCCCTACTAATTGCACATTACCCACCGCAGTCGAACGTAGTTGCTTTTGTAGTGTCGGAAGTCGTAAAGCTGTTATTTATTTTGCCTCCTTCGGTCCGTTAACAGGACGATAAGCTTGTGGTTATTGTTGCTATATTCAGGTCGGTTTGCCACAGCACTTTGGGCACTTGTGCTAAGATCAGGTGCAGAAATTAGCACTTTACCTCAAAATAAATTAATTAAATGAGGCTATATGATATGGAAAGGGCAGAGATAATCTTGTGATTTTATTTTCATAAATAGATAAATTCCCCTAATAACCACCTAATGTAAATGTCACGTTTGACAAGCTGAAACATTCCACATCGTATGTCATTATGAATGTTAATGGTCGTAGTGGTAATAGCCTACTTGGCCTTGTTCAAAACCCCGTTCAGGTGACGTCCTTGCCATAGATTTAAAACTGGGTGCAACACCTGCTGAAAAGGCAGTGCATTTTAAATCCTTACATGCGATTTGAAATATTTTTTTCTACAGTTCAGAAAAAATGACTAGCCTACTTTTTACTTTTTACCATTTTGTTTTCTGAGCAGATCAAACGGATGCACAGATTTAAACTACCTTATGGTGTTGTGTGTTGTTGCATTTTTAGGGGAGTAATGCTGCAGAGAAAGTATATAAAATTTCACCACTGCGACGACTGAGTTTTTTCTGTGAATATTATGTATAGGCTACATTTACAACATACTACAAACATTGCAAGCATAATGCATTACTCATTATTCATGACCCCTAGGTGTTGTTTTATATTGAATGTACACTTCATAAAATACTATAGGATACAATCCTCTCAACTGATTACATATTTTATGTATATGCTTTCCCCAAAAAGTAGGCTATGGGAGGATCATGAAAATTACAATTGGCCTAAATAGTATTCACCGTAGACCTATGCTTAAAAATACATGACTTCTACATTACATACATTTAAATTATACAGGTTTGAAATTCCACTCATAATTTATCCAGTGTGGCCATCTCATGGCGTACCCATGCGTGTTATATGCGGGTAAGCATGGAGCATTTGTGTCTAAATCCGCTCCGTATCCCGACTGTCATGTTAAATAAGGCAGGACCTGCGCTCCGCGTTTCCCTGAATGAAGAAATGCGCATAAACGTCGTCATTCCACTCCAGGCCAGGTCTCATATCTGCCTCTTAGTGCCTCTGCGCAGCGTCAGGAGGCAGTGGAGCTCTGGCACTAATCAAAACCACAGCCGTCCCGTCCCGGCCGCTGTCAGAGGCCCGCTCTCCCCTCCCGCGCGTCTGCGCCATTCTATCAGGAGGTTTCTATGCAAACCGCCAATAAAACACACTAATGACTCGCCCCCGCCCGCGGCAGATGCAGGAATGCCAGGGCACGTTGTTTTATGAGGGGGGTGTCGAGCACCCACTCTTGATGTCATCCACACCATGCGCACCTCACACCTAATCCCGCGCTGTTCGTAAAGTTCTGCCAACTCAACAGAGCGTATATCCAATGTAGCCGAAAATGACAATTTTTTCCCTGGTTGCCTTTCTGTACTTTGTTATTTCTTTTTTCTGTATTCTGTGACGAGGGCTTCCCCCGTGAACAGTTCTGTTTAACACGCTTGTGGATATTTTTGGGGCTGATCTAAAAATACCATTGCCTACACGTGAATTGCTTCTGGTCTGATACACAGAAGGAAATCTAGAATGTTGCCATGTTATAAAACGCTTTTCAAATGCCTCTCAAACGCGCGCAACACTGGGATTATATATTTCTCTGCTCGCTACACCTCCCTCGAGAGTTAATTAGCTCGTTCGAATGCCGCTTGAGCCCCCGTCAGAGGAAATATTCCACCGCTGTTCACACTCTGTAAATCTGGGTCGCTCCACGTCACCGCGGCCAGGTTCTGGACAGACAGGAAATAGGAATACTGGGCTGGACATCAAAAGGGACAGCCTTCACATCGCAGTCCCGGACACCCACCTCTGACACGCAAACCACACTTTTTTATTGTGTGTGTACGTGAGTGTGTGTACATGTGTGTGTTAAGGATGTGTGATCAAGTTCTCTCATTCTCAAATTCCTTGCTTACATGGTTTCATGAATGTTTACTAGAACAGAAAATATGTACATAAGCACAGTCTATCCCATGGATTTCAGATCTCCAAATCTTCAAATGTGTGATATATTATGAATATTTGTTGTTTTTCAATTGTAATCTGATTTTTTGGTCTTTGATTACACAGAATTACACCACTGTCACCCTAATCAAACTGCAGCTTAGGGGAAGTAAATGTTTGGGTCTGTAGGAAGCAGGGGGGGGGGGTGCTCCAGACTGCAGCGCACAAGATGGGCTCCTCTTGTAATGTACAAATATTTCGTCTGAGCAACAGCACTGGAGGCAGTGGCGTGATGAATGTCCGCTGTCCTGCACGCAGTCCTGGGAAATCAGAACTGGTGTGTGCACCGAGAGCCGAGAGCTCACACACACACACACTGCAGGCCTGCAGTATTAGTTTCAGCCAGCCATTGGATGGAAGGTGCATTTTCCATTCTTTCGCTTTGTCAACTTATCGTTTGGGAAAATGAGAGAGAGGGAGGGAGAGAGAGAGAGAGAGAAAAGAGAGAGCAGGGAAACTGCAGAGGGGAGTAAAGCAGGAATCAAGAGAATTTAGTTTGGCTCAAGTCTGTAGATCTGAGGGCCTATAAAATCATATCATGCACAGGAATCATAAACTTTAAGTCCTCATATTCTGTAATTATTTCATTTTGTAACGAGGTCTCTTAATTGCTGTTGATGCTAAACTGTGGCAGACGGGGGCCTTGGGCCCTGTCTCATGCAGCGCTGTGAGGCTCGATCCCCCTCCGCCCTCTCCCGTCCGAATTGCTCCTACTGCGTTGTTGGATCACCGCATTTCAACAGACAGGCGCTCTTTTGCACATCTACGAAGCACATTTGAGCATTACGGTCACATTTAGCCCACACCAGAGCGCATTCATCACACTGTACATGACTTGTTATGACTGGTCTGACGTGTAAATGTCAAAATTCTCATACGCCTTTGATTTATAGGTCCACATAAATAGGAGCCTTTAGGCATGAGCGCACAGGATTCTGGGGAAATTTTATGGCCTATTGTAAAAAGACAATACAGCCATGCTTTTTGACACAGGCGTGTCAGCCATTTTACACACCCATCAGCGGACATGATGGGAAAGACATGAGGAGTCCAAATAAAGTTCCATCCTGATGTGGTCCAAATGGAAAGTAGAGGACGAGCACACCACACCACATCACAGATACTCTCTGTGCCGGTATGGAGGCATACACCAAACTGAATGGTAACAAATCTTATTGTATGGCAGTAACCTTGATGATGATGATGATGATGATGATGATGACAAGGGGAAAAAATAATGGAAGAAAAGAAGGGATCGAGGATACTCGCTCTACAGCTCCGCGTCCCTGAGCACGAAAAACAACTTTAATCACAGATTAGCTCTTTTCTCCCCTCTTTTCTCGAATGTTTCTTTTCCTCCCTCTATCCCCTCCTCTGATTTTATTGCTGCTTTTCTGGCACCCTCCCAAGCCAACCCACACAGCCACATGCAAACATCCATGCCAGCCTCTTCAAACACACACTCGCTCCACACATCAACTGTGAGCAATTACAGCTCTCCTCATGTCTAAATGATGCCTCATTGGCTGTGACACAGAGGTGGCTCTAATGTCTTCTCACTGGCTATGCATGTAATGGATATAATTGTGTATCATATAGGCCTATACATACAGCATGCACATTTACGTTAATATGTACAAATATGTTGCTATTTAGGTATCCTTATATGTATTTAAGTATCCTTATATGTATTTAAGTATGTTTATGTTGGTGTAGTATGCATTAGTGGCAGAAAATTAAATTCTATTCTAAAATTTTCGAGGCAGGTTTTAGGAGTATTTCTGTGTTTATTTTGGCTTTCATTTTTCACTCATCCCAAAGGGTTAATGTTTGGGTTCCATGAAACACCCTGAGACAATGTGAATTGTTAAGACTGCTCTCAAAGTTAATAAATATTGAAGTAAATGTTTCATAATTGTTATATGGAGACATTGACAGTGCACAGCATGCAGGAACATCACCCACCCCTCTCAAATGATTTTAAATAAGATCACTGAAATATTTACCAATTGCTAATGATTAGGATTGTTACTGTAAAAACATGAATAATGAAGACCAAAACATTTCCTTACATCAGGCAATTGTCTATAATTCTAGAGAGGGTATAAGGAAATGTCACAAATATAAAAAAAAACAGATTCAGTATGATGGCATTTAGCGATTCTTTTGAAATTCATGAGGATTTTCTCAGCTTTCCGGTATGCCTACGTTCTTACAGTACCTTGGCACATAGTGTGTGTGGATGGAGAGCGGAGTGCAGTGTGCATGTATACTAATAAGTTATGTGTGTGTTTGTGTGTGTGTTGAGCAGTGGAGTGTGGAAAGAGTGCTGTTATTGCTCCCAGTGGGCTGAGGGACTGAAAGCAAGAGAAGAGAAGAGAAGAGAGCAGAGGAGAAAAGAGTTGTACTTCTGGTGATCAGCCATAGAGGGGAGCTACTGCAGCAGGAAGTGTCGTATAGTAGCTCTGCTGAAGTAAGACCCACACCCACGGACAGAAACACACTCAGTTATACATAC
Source organism: Alosa pseudoharengus (assembly GCF_046254945.1). Classification (NCBI taxonomy): domain Eukaryota; kingdom Metazoa; phylum Chordata; class Actinopteri; order Clupeiformes; family Clupeidae; genus Alosa; species Alosa pseudoharengus. The sequence continues at coordinate 18,391,991 of NW_027468881.1, forward strand.
ACGAGGGCACATAAAAAAATGAACACCATGGACACTGGCTCATGTGTCCACTCACTTATTCTTGTATAATTAAACTCCATTCTGGTGGACTCACTTGACTCTGTTACCTCTTTACAATGATAACATGGAATGTCCATACCTGTTTTATATCATGTACACCTGACTAGGAAGAATACAAACAGATTTCAGGTAATCAGGTGGTGTTTGAGGGTTTAATGTTCACAGTTTATTACATATTAACATGTTTCTTGTGCATTCTTGGTTATGTAGTATTAAGTTAAAGCACTTATTCCTATCAGGGCATAGAATCCTTTTTTGGCTGTTATAGTGAAATCACATCATAACCTACTTTTTATGTACAGTATATAAAAAGGTTTTATACTGTACGTGACAATGCAATTTTTTATTTAGTAATTCTTTATGATCTGCA
>NW_027468881.1:18397420-18444920 GCF_046254945.1 Alosa pseudoharengus
AGAACAAGCTTGCAGACAGACCTCCAGAGCAGATTAAAAAGAGGAGATGGGGGAAAAAAGAGGAAAGAAGAAAGAACAACAGAGAAAAAGAGGAAGGGCAATAGCAGATCTCTTTTTTTCCCAAACGCTGGCCTGAAGCGCCTTGTCTCTCCACTGGAGAACGGAGTTTATTATTCTCTTCATTGCTCCAACGCACAGGAGGCCCAAGTGGTAGCAATTTGAAGAGCTCGTCAATACCCCCCTTCCACACACACACACACACACACACACACACACACACACACACACACACACACACACACACACACACACTTCCACCAGTAACCCCAACCCCCCCACCCCAAACCTTAATATAGCTGCATCAAAGACCTGTGTGGGTGTTCCGCGCACTCATCTCCACATTACGGATGTGTGTGTGTGTGTGTGTGTGTGTGTGTGTGTATGTGTGTGTTTTTGATGGGATGGATGTGGTATCTGGTACCACTAATGGAGGATGCCATCCTGTGAATGAGTAGAACGACTCTGTGTTGGTGTATTGAGTTTGTGCAGATGTGTTGAGTTTGTACAGATGTGCCTACATAGATGTCTGTGTAGATGTGTTTGCGTAGGCATGTTTCTGTTAATGTATTAGGTTTGTGTTGCTGTGTTGTGTTTGTTTACTTGTATTGGTGCTGATGTGTGTGTGTGTGTGTGTGTGTGTGCAGCTGGGTTTGTGCTGATGTAAGTGTATGTGAGTAGTGAGTAAACACTGTGATGTCTGAAAGGGCCCCTCCACCAGCCCAGGGTAGTGTTATCTTCCTCCGCCAATAAGCCTCGGCCACCAGCTCAACCCAGGAATGTGTCCCAGCTCCCAGCACCCAGCACCCTGCCTGGCTATCTCTCCATCTGCACTCTTCTCTCATTCTCTCTATCACTCTCTCCTTCTCTGTCTCTCTGGCTTTCTCTCAATCACTTTCTCTGACCCCTAAGTCTCTCTCCCTCTCTCTCTCCCTCCCTCACACTGTTCTCTACCTTTCTGTGTTGCACTCATTCTCTCTCCCGTCGTCCTTCTCTCTCTCTCTCTCTCTCTCTCTCTCTCTCTCTCTCTCTCTCTCTCTCTCTCTCTCTCTCTGTCTGGGCATGGGAAAGCTTGTTGAGGTCAGCCGTGCTGATATGAATGTGTTTTTTGTGGTGAGAGAGAGAGTGGGAGAAGTGGCTTTGGTGTGCATCAATGTGTGTGTGTGTGTGTGTGTGTGTGTGTGAGAGAGAGAGAGAGATAGAGAGAGAAAGTTTGTGAGCACATAGTTTTCTGTGTGTGTGTGTGTGTGTGTGAGTGTGTGTGTGTGTGTGAGTTTTAAACACAGGACACAGGAGGGCAGTCTTTGGACACTTAAAATGGGAGTAGCCTCCCTCTCCTTCCTTCACCCACTCTCTCTCTCCCTCTTTCTCTCTCTCTCTCTCTCTCTCTCTCTCCCTCTTTCTCTCTCTCCCTCTTTCTCTCTCTGCCCGTCCTGACCACTGGCTCCATGAGTGCGGACTCTACCACCCATCTGAAACTGAGCTGGCCGCTCCAACACTGATTACTCATTAACCAGCAGCACTCAGAGTTCCTTCCAGAACACCTCCAGCCTCCTCTCCAACACTCTGGAGACAGTGTGTGTGTGTGTGTGTGTGTGTGTGTGTGTGTGTGTGTGTGTGTGTGTGTGTGTGTGTGTGTGTGTGTGTGTGTGTGTGTGTGTGTGTGTGTGGAAATGGGCCAGTTTGACCTAGGTATTTTCCAGTAAAAAAGTTGTGAAACAAGTTTATATATATATATATATATATATATATATATATATATATATATATATAGACATGCCACACTGAGCCAGCTGATGGAATTTTGAATAATGCAAAACTATAGGCATATGTTTGTTTTGTAAGTTTGTTTCCAAAGATGTCCTAAGATTTGGAACACAGATCTACACACGGTCATAAAGTAATAAATAAAATAAAGTAATAAATATATATATAAAGTTATATATATGTTTTTAGAAAGTATGGGAATTGCATGTGAAAATATGATAGACATGCACTGGATATTTGTCTTGTCATTTATTACTTTATGACCGTGTGTAGATCTGTGTTCCAAATCTTAGGACATCTTTGGAAACAAACTTACAAAACAAACATATGCCTATAGTATATTTGCTGTATTATGTTTTGCATTATTCAAAATTCCATCAGCTGGCTCAGTGTCGTGTGTCAATGTGTTTGCATGTGTGTGTGTGTGTGTGTGTGAAGTGTATCTGTGACTGGCGTGTGCCTTCATATATCTGGACGCCAAAACACTACAAAACATAACTGGCTTTAACTGCCCATAGGCTTGGCACCTTTGTGAACTCCACTCCTCTGGGATGGCATGGTTCTGCCCCTAAGCTGGGCCATATCTGCTGAGTCCTCTCCAGGTCTGTGCCAGCTGTGGGCCTGATTCTGCCCGAATCAGGAATCAGAATTAGAATTTAGACAGTAGAATTGAGAACCCAGCCTTTGTGGCTGTGTCTAGACCGTATGGGTCTTTATATTCTGTCAGTATCTGCTGAGTACTGTTATCATGATCTTGTCAGTGTGCAGCAATGATATACACCAGGATCGGGTTCTCGGCTTGTGTGTGTGTGTGTGTGTGTTGGGCTGCTCTGGGCTGTCTGTGTTTATGTGTGTTTCAGTGTTTGCACGATTACCATATTACTCACTTAAATAATCTCATTCCTTCTCTCTCTTCTTGTTTCTTATTTTCCCTTCCTCTCTTTCACTTTCTTTCACTCTCTTGCTCTCTCCCTTTCTCTTAGTCTCCCTCCCCTTCCTTTGCTCTCGCCCCCCACCTCTCTCTCGTTCTCTCTTTCTGAAATCCTGCTGTGGTCCTAGCAAGGGATGACTGGTGTCCGCTGGCCTGTCTGCTGGACGTTACTGGAACTTCATTAGTGTCCAGCTTCTTCCTCACTTAATTTGCTGGTGCGGGCAGTGCAGGAAGTAGCCGTCGGCCCAGCGACCGTGTTGTTTTTGATGTGTTGCTTGGCCTGACCGAGAGGACGATTAATCATCCTGTCAGCCTGCGTACACACACACACATACACACACACACACACACACACCATCTCACAAACATTTCGTAAACATAAACGTACATTCTCACACACACACACACACACACACACACACACACACACTCACACACACTAACTCACAAATGCACACACAAACATACACACACACACACACGGACAGCAGATGCACTGCATAATGGGGTTAGAAGGTGGAAAACATAGTAGGTAGCCTTAATAAAAAAGGAGGGAGTGTAATTTGAGGTTCAGCAAAGAGGGAGGGAGTAAAGGAGGAGAGAGGGAGAAAGAGAGAGAGAGATAGAGAGAAAGAACAATCACACTATTTCACCGTAATAACACATCACTCTCAGCAATTTCTCTTTTATGCAGTTATGACATGTGTGTCTTCAGAATACCATTCTAGGGTTGGGTTCTCTTTGTGTAGGTGTGTGTAAGCGTGGGGGTTTCAGGTTATACGCAGTGCTTTTTTCAGTGTCCTCATTCTCGAGTTCCTCCTCTTGAACATGTACGCTGCCACTGGCTTGGCCACCACAGCCACACACACTAGATTCATAGATGTCTTCATGACACTCTTGACATCATAAACAGATGGTCAGAGCTATCTGTGTATTGTAAGGCTTTGCCTTACTAAATATAGCACTCCAACAGTTTGACTGTATTATCCCCAGAGCCTTATGTACAGTATAACAACGTTTGTTTGTGTGCCTATAACTATAATCTAACTATAACTGTATTCATATTTATCTGTTTGTGCATGTGTATGTATATTTGTCTATCTGTATAGTGTGTGTGTGTGTGTGTGTGTGTGTCCTCTCTCCTTCAAGACATTTAGCTTTGATTTGTCTACATCCTTCTCATGAAGAGCTTCTGTTGAGTCTGTGTTGGTTTCTGTGTTAAGAGTCTGTGTGTCTGTGTGTCCGTCAGTGTGTGTGTGTGTGTGTGTGTGTGTGTGTGTGTCTGTGTGTGTTTGTATGCATTTGTGTATGTGTGTGTATGTGTGTATGTCCGTGCTGGTCTCTGTGTTGAGGTGTGTGTGTGTGTGTGGGTGTCGGTGCGGTCTCTGGGTTGACGTGTGTTTGTGTGTGTGCGCGCGCGTGTGTGTGTGTGTGTGTGTGTGTGTGTGTGTTCCTCCAGTGGGGTGACGAGGCAGCGAGTGTGTGAGTGATGGCTAATGAGCAGGAAACTATGTGCAGTCACTGCACAGGCTCAGGGGCCAAGGGAGCCAGCCCACAGGAAAGCCCACCGATGCTTCATCAAGACGCCCGCATCTCCTGTGACTCATGCCCTCATGCTCATACACACACACACACTCATATGCATGCGCACACTCACACACACACACACACACACACACACACACACACACACACACAGAAAGAGACAGGCAGACATATATACACTCGCACACAACACAGCACAGCACAAACGGACAGGTACACACACACACACAAACAATGCAGACAGCGGCAGGTAGACACGCACACACACACACACACACACACACACACACACACACAGAGGCAACGCAAACAGGCAGGCATACACATGCACACACACACACACACACACACACACACACACACACACACACACACAGAAATCTATAAAGAAACACAGACTGGGCACTCAAGAGATTTGTCATACCTGTCATGTTTGTGAATGGGGCTTATCGAAACACCTGGACCATTTGCACCACTTTCACATCTACAATGATATCTTGGGGAGAGGTGATGCTTTGCCTGGTTTTTCTTCTGCCTTTATTTGCATAGAGTCCTCAGTTGAGAAACAGACTTTGTATGCTCCATGTTTAGCTAAAACAAGTTCTCTTCATCCTCTTGCTGGTTTTCTTGTTTTATTTATTTACATGTAGTTACATGTATGGTTCCACTCAAGGGTTGTTCATTGCTGTATGTATATATTTTTCTTAATTCGGTTTGTCAGCTAAAACTAGCATATTTTTAGGTATATAGTTAACTTACCCTCTGAAGAAGAAAATCAGGGTGCCAGTGTGCCTTTGCGGGCACTTTGCAGAGATTAAGACGGCTATCATTCTCACCAACAGTAAGCTCATTCTGTTCTGCTAACTCGTTCACTAAGGTGGACGGGGCTCCGGTGTACACTGCCTCCAGAGATTCTAAACCGTGGTGACTCCACAAAGCCTAACCTTTGATTCGCCTCCACAGTCATTTTTCGCTATGCGATCACTTTGCAGGGCTGTCGGCCGCCCGGTCCTCTCCACATGTTGTCAGTATTGGGAGTGTGAAGTAGACTAGGGGCTGGTGGTGGCTTTACTGGTGGCTGTCAGTTTAGTCGAGAATGGCAAATAAAACGTTTACATATATAAGCATCAAAAATATATAATTTGAGCACACCTCCCTCGTTTACATAGGCTAGTAGCCAGCACATGCATAAACCGGTCCGTAATTAGTGGCCTGCCACTCTTTTTCTCGCACATGAAATCTTTTTGTAGGGCAGCTGTTTATTGTTATTCTTCCTTAAGGTCCGAATAGGTTGCTAGCCATTTATGTTTAGGTCAAACAAATGACAAATGTTTTTTTTCTTAGGTTATTTAATCGGACCTGGGTTAAAGCGACAGCTTTATGACAGTCTTATGACTTTGTTTTAAAATGTTTAAATCGATAGTTTGGTAGACCTGTTCTCTATTCCGTTGATGTATGGTTGTCACACGAAGGTTAGAGACACACTTAGGTTATGGGTGATTGAAAGGTCTTACAAATTCAATTCAAGATGGGTGGGATTTAGTCTCTCGTCATTTCAGAGAATTTACTGTACTGAAATGTTTTTTTGTTTGCCCTGAAATACTGCAACATGTGCTGTTGATTTTTAAAATATATGTATTATTACATTGACATTTTATTTCCGCCAGGATTTGGATGAAGGACGGTCCACGAAACATGCGTTTGTTACAAATGTAGGCTAGATTTGTATCTAGTTTCCCCGTCATGATATTCCATTCATTTTGTATCTGTTGCCTTATTCCAAATATTTTCACTTAATCAGTCTACACACAAAGTAACACATCGCATCCAAAATAGCCTATTTATAATATATATTTTTGATATTTACTAACAATTGTAGCCTACCTTAGAAAAAATATTCTCCAACAGGGTTTTAGGAACGTAAAGGTGGCAGAGTCTGTTTTACAGTAGGCTAAACATTTTTGTTGATTTATGAAAGTTATCAAAATAATCTCCTTATTTAAAACTGTATGTACAAATAATTAATGCTGTTGTTTTTAGGTAAATTGTATTTTTATTAGGCCTATTATTATTATTATTGTTATTATTATTATTATTATTACTATGATAAGCTTAGAATTGCTAAATAAACGACATCCCTGTGTTAGGCTAAAGGATTCATTGTCTTTTTGTCAAATATTAAAATACTTTTTGCCCCCTGCCCTTCCTCACCCGGGTGAAAGATTATGATTAGGCTTCCCAGTGTCCAGACGGACAGGGTGATTGATGACATCATATTAAGGTCATTTCTGCCTCGCGCTCATTTTCTTTCCTTGCTCGAGGCAATGCCTGCGCGTGCATTTATGTGGCAGCTTCCCCGCTTGCCCGCTTCCTTTGATCTTTGGGGACTTCACGCATGATGTGAAGAACAGCAATAATCAAAACAGTATAAGCAAGAAAAAGTTCACTTTGGACAAACAGAAAATAAATAAACTCACCCTGTCAGTCGACTACCCACTGTTCGGCTGTTACCCCATAATTACCAGGCGTTTAATTATCCATCGGTAATTATACCATATTGTAAAGGAGACTAATTTGGCAAATTGGTTGAACATAATTAGCGTCAGCTCCACTCTCTTTATTTTCACGCATTCAATACATTATTGATTTATCAAATGATTTATTGATGTGTCAATAACAATCATTTTTTAACAAAAAAAGGTAGGCTATTTTCTGAGACATCGTAATTAATTCACTCGAGTAATTGCCCGTTCTACTATTTTATCGTTTCAGAAATGACTTGGGCACAATGGTTGATGAAGTGCGTATTACTTTATTTACCACACATCAACCAAAAAATGAATAAAGGAACGTCACATCTTATATCTTATATATACACATATATAGAAAGATTTCATGGTAATATGTGTTCCGAGACTGGAACCATGTTATTATCCGCCTTAGACATGTTAACATATATTTTTTTACATATTCTAAAAGCATATTTGCTCACTGCTTTATTCAGTTATTGAAATGTAAAAGTCGATGTGCTCAAACATATAATATATTGATGTCATTTCCAACAGATGCAAATTAACTGTGCAGAGAGCGTGAACTCTGGATGCATGCTGCATGATCCTTCTGCAAGGGCAGTAGCCTATACATATCATATAGAAACACATCTATGTTTTCTTAGCCTATAATAAAGGCTGTAACAGTCTTGAACGCTATCGAATGTTGTTCTCCAGACTTGGTTTGGTGTGTGGACTTACTTTTAAGCGTGCGTCCCTCCCTGGTTGACACCTTATCCTCTACCTAGACATTTTATCATGCTGTAGTAATTTTATCATGTTGTGGAGACGCCCGTCCGCTGTAAGGTGAGAGAGCCGCGTACATGCACGGGACGAGGCGCCTGCACCAACAGTAGTCTCCGGCGGCACACTTTAGAGAGTGGGTCTGTAGCGGTCACATTTCCCATTTCCCATAGACACCCAAGGTCTTGAACCCAATTAATGGCTAATAATTACCAAGCCAGCTCCGCTTGTAGCCGCTTGTGTGACTTCATTACGCGCCGTACAGAAAAGGCCCCGTCGCTTCTGAATAAGGGGCCACTGTGACACTGCTCTCTGAAAGGACGCGCTGCAGTAGTGCGCCGCTCTCTTTATACACCTCTGAATAACAAGAGGCCAGTAATTGTCATTGATTTGGTGCTTTCTGTGTCTCAGCTGTGTTCCTTGTCAGCCTTGTGGCTGTCACTTTTTTATGGCGTCTTGGATAGTGGCTGAGTCAAAATAATAGCTTATATTCTGATATGTTTGGTTTGCAGCAGCAAGTAGCCTATTTCTGAAATTATATTAATAGATGTAATCTTAGTTTACATTTACTCTCATGCATTTGCATACAATGTTTAAAAACACCGTGTGTGTGTGTGTGTGTGTGTGTGTGTGTGTGTGTGTGTGTGTGTGTGTGTGTGTGTGCGAGTGTGAGTGAGTGTGTGTGTGTGTGTGAGAGAGAGAGAGTTACAAAAACGATAGATAGATAGATAGATAGATCGATAGATAGATAGATAGATACTTTATTGATCCCCAAGGTGAAATTCAAAACGGTGGAATACCAAAGGAATTAGCAGCTACAGTCAGTGTATAATTGAAGTTACACGTCTTTGTTTTGAAGTGCTCCAACTTCCTCGGTTCCTAACCGTGACTGGGTAGCTTTCACTCCCTATATCTCGTGTGGCGGGAGATGTTATCTGCGCGTAACCCTTAATCCGGAGCCTTGTCCTCTGTGGATAAAGCTTCGGTTTCACTCTCAAAGACGAAATCGCACCCGGGCGTCTGGTCTGACGTATAGGCCTCTGTTGTACTACGTCATGTGTGCGTCTTATCTTTGCACGTTGCGCATTGAATTTAATAACGGCCTCCACTGCACACACACACCTCTGCTACTAGCACCAGCATCGTCTTCAACTTCATTATTATTTTCCACTACCATGTAATGACTTGTAGTGGGAGCAAAAGGTTAATCTTGGGTGGTAATTAGTATTGTGCTCCTCTAGAGTAGCTACAAGGACTGGGTCCATAGTTTGAGCATGGTGATTGCCCAGGCTGAAAGGTTTTGTTTTTAAATAAAAGAAAGAAAATAAACACATGAAACTGAAACATGCATTTGTAGGGTGATATTAGTTTATTTGTTACTATATTCATATAATTGCACAATAATGCAGCAGTCAGATATCCACATTTGGAAGATAATATCAAAACCAAACATGACAGTAAACGTCAAGCTGTCGGTGCCTGCGCGTCGTGGGAATTGCAGAGTTGGGACCAAAATCCATTGAATATTCTCTTTAGCAATGCGGAGATGTGTCCATCAGGTTAACCATGACAAGGTTACGTATAGCCCACAATGCCTTCATTAACCTGGCTAACTAAGATCATTCTTAAAAAATAAATAAAAAATATTTAATTAGCTACAAAGCTTCAACCATTGAAACATAAGAGGATAAAGGAAAGAGAAAATGAAGACATTAAATCGGATACTGGTGTGGCCCTGGGTACAGGTCACCCCTCTTCCGGTTCGTGGGTTACAGCCTGCAAAGAAACCACAGGGAAATGGCAACAATCTGGAGAGAAACTACTCCAAAAACCGTGGTTACAGAGCCATCCCGTCTCCAGGAGCTCGTAAAATGGAGACGTTTAAATGACGCAGAAAAACGGTTCCCCAATGGGCAAGCGCAGAAGTGCAACACTTTCTTTACAAGTGTAATTACAGTTAATCGCTCTTTTTAAAAAAGGTGTTGCTAAAATAATTTGTCTTGTCTGGTGCGTGAGAGAAATTCGTTTAGTTTAAATTGTTCTGGATGGCGGCTGTAAACATGGCTTCACTCGAGCAACAGAAAGCTATTGTTGAGAATTGCTGAATGGCTCCTGCGTTTCTTCCGCACTCCCTTGACATATCAAATGTGGCTACAAAGGTAACGCTCGGGGCTCTGTGGCGTCAGCTTTGTAAAAATGGCTCCACAACAAACTGAAATAATTTTGATTTCCACCCCCCCCCCCTTTTTTCCCCGTCACGTAGCCACACCCGGCATTTCCCCTACCTGTTGCGTTACCAGACTATCAGTCACGTTCAAAACATCTCTTCAGCATAGGTCTACCCGTGTTTTTTTTTCCATACACCTCAAACGTACCGTGTCATCTGCTTGTGTTTTTCTCTTTGGAATAAAGAGTAGCCTCTAATGCGGTTGTTTGCTCAACCTAATTTGCGAGTTTATTACACCGTGCCTGCCAGCCACCTAAATCCATTTAACACAAGAGTGGCCTCGGAAAGGTCTCAGAAATAATCCACTTAAGGCTTTCAGCAGAGCGGTACTCGGTATTCCGGCTGCAGCATTTCTCAGACAATATTACAGGGTTGGCACTTTCCCTGGCGCGCCGCCGCAACGGTCTTATCAATACACTCTATTGGCTGCAGCAAAGCCAAGCTTCATTGATTGATATTCCACTTGATAATATTGTTGCCACATTCAAGATAAGACAGAATGCAGTTCTTTGAAAACCTCTGGTGTTGCGTTTTGAGTCAGATTTAATAACCTGTATCAGGTGAGAATGGATCTGCCAATATGATTGCTGTCTAGTAAGTTGCCTAAGCAAACACGAGTATTTGCATGTGCCATAGTCAGTTACTGATGTTTTTACCTTTATCATCCTAATTTATGGTCCTTATGAATAGTCCAATGTTTGGGTAGCCATTAGCTCCGGTGAGAAGGACAATGATTTTCTTTTAAGCTAAATCAGGTAACCAGGCCGTAGGCCACACTCAAACACATGCAACCTGCTCCAGTATTGTTATTTTTAGTATTTTGTTTTTTTAAGTTTCTTTTATCAATGCCGTTGCTGCAACTGGTGCGTTTCGCATTCATCTCTGCTACGAGCACTTGTACTGCAACTTGTAGTCTATCACCCCCTTGCAAAGCTGCCACTAGTTTAAGCTATCATTAAGACATTTAATGAGTTGACCAAATATCGCAATTCCACTGCTGCAGCCTTTGTTCTGTCCACTAATAGACCTATTGTAATCATAACGATGCATAAGATGAACGACTACATCAATACATGTCTTCTGATCCTTCATGGTCCCTAAATCGAAAGTTCACAGCGTGCTTTGATGTCGGCTGCCTGCCGCCGTTGGCCAGCTGTCTCCTGGGAACTCTATCAAAGGCCAGATCCGGTCCATCACTTGAAACGGTGTGAGCCATTTATTACCACTCTCTGACATGGAAATGATTTTATCATTGGGGAATGGACCCTTTTATAAAAGGCGACGTGTTAAATTGTTTCTAAATTAGCATTAGACCGGTAGTCAACTCTTAGAGTGAAAAACATACCCATTTAAAACTCATGCTTTGGGAATGTAGCCTACTCTTGCAGGTGTGTACATGAGCTAGCAAGTAACCCATACTGGTAATAAAGCCATTACAAATAATTTATGAATGTATTATGATCTACTATTGTAATGTTATTTTATTGAAGTTTGTATTCGATTTTGCATCATTCTCTTTTTATTCAGTCTAGAAAATATAAGAAATATGTAATAATAATAATAATAATAATAATAATAATAATAATAATAATAACAACAATAATTAATAATACGTATTATTATTATTATTATTATTATTATTATTATTATTATTATTATTATTATTATCATGATAATGGCCTGTTCATGGCCAGGATTGGCAAGAGCTGTCACCACGTTCAATAAACACTCGAACATTCTGGATACATGTGAGCTTAATATGCCCTCCAAGGTCATTCTCTGTTTATTTCCAAAACTATTTTATATTTTGTTTCCAATGACACACAAGCATATAATTAATAATGACTTCCAGATGTAATTTGAGTAAATCCTGAAAATACATTATTTTAAAATAGAAATATCTGTGTTTTGAAATGTGGACCCTGTATTCTTTTTTAGCGTCGTCAATTGCTAAACGTTTCGGCCTATCCTAATATTGTCTATAATCCTGCATAATTTCAATATACTGGAGATACACATTTTCAGATGGTTTTAAAAAATCATAGGGCCCTTGCACACTTCAGTTCACTGTTCACACGGATACTGCACGCATGCCACATCACTCACGCATGCACACACACTCAGCTGCCATTTAATACAGACAGCATTTACATGCAGAGACGCTTCAGACACAAGTGAAGACGTCTCGCGGCGAAGCGTCACATGTCAAAACACCGGACGCATGAACGAGAGTGAGGCAGATGCTCGTGAGCCATACTTACATATAGTCGGGGTCTCTCGCGCTGCTTACCCGGAGCTGCATTCAGTCTCGAATTCGTCATATTGCTGTTGTTTTGATGTTGTTGATAAAATTCAAACAGTGCAGCAAAAAAAAATCAATTCCACCGGTATATCTGAGTTTGCATATACATATGTTCTGTTAGCTTTTCTGGAGCTCACATGTTCACATTCACTCACACACACTCACACACCTCCGCAGAGACTGCACGAGCGCTGCCGCATGGAGCGCCTGTCTCGTGCTGAGTCCACCAGGGAGGCACAGTAGGCTGCGCGCCGGGCTAAATCGCCAGTCCGGGTCACACCACCTCAACCTCACTCGTACCACACTGTGAAGTTTGCGCTAAATAAATAACATCACAAACAAAGTCGGTTGAAGAATGATGCGTTTTTTTGATTATTATATGGCTATAAAACCTCCCAAGTAGGCTAGGCTACATTGAGAATATATAAAATAGTCAAAAAACCTAACATGCAGAAAATATACCTTTGCTTTATTTTACAGCTACAGTGACAGGAACTCAAGTTATAACAGTAATGTATTAAATATAGCATTAGGCCTCTATAGACTTAATAGGCTATTACAACAACAATAATGACAAAAAATAATTGCCGTGTTGTATGTTTTTAAATGGATAACTATTCAAGTTCATTAACAGTGGGAGAGATATACTTTACCTCTTCGTTTCACCCCGGTGTGTCCAAGCTCTTAAACGGACGTGTAACGCTTACTGTAAATATTCGATTCGATCAGAATCACCTTGCACGCGGGGAGATGCGACCTTGACCCCGCATACCGGCGAGGCTGTGTCCAGCGTGAGACCGGATCCCGCAGGTTCGGGCAAAATAAGAGTTATAGCTCTTAAAGGAGTCGCGAGGAGAAGGGAGGGGGCGCGAGATGGTGCGGGGAGCGGGAGGGAGGGAGGAGGGAAAGAGATAAGTGATCTAAAGGAGAGACGATAGGACAAAAAGTGATGATGATGAATACATTGGAAAGTTTTTTGGCCCTGACGAGGGTGTCAGATTGAATGGCCTGTGCGCATGTGCGAAGGTGTCCAAACTGACAATGCTTGTGAGATGAAGATAGTGTTGTTGCTGCTTCTGGGCTCAAGGAGGACGAGAGGAATCTACAAGCCGACAAGATGAGATCCAAGGCGAGGGCGCGGAAACTGGCCAAAAGTAGGTGTATTTTCCCTTCTCTCACTCGAGCAACCGGCAGTCCGATACTTTGAACTCTCGTGCAGATAACTAAAGAGTCAGTTTCATTGATCAGTTCCTGTAACGTGTCTTTGTCCCGTATATTCCTTTTTAAAAAGTAGGTATCCATCTGTGTGTGAAGGCTAAAATTCTCCGTAGTCTGTATGCCCACCCTTTTCGCCGTAGCAGCCTCGCTTTGCTTGTTCACAACGTCAGAAGTTATATGTGATGAAACAACACCGCTGGTGGTTTCGCTCAAATGATAAGGAGGTAAAAAGCCATAGCAAATCCATGTGAATGCTCCGCCACTAAATTCGCAGTTTTTGCTGCCGAATGTCGAGAAATGGCGAAGAATCGTTGCTCAGAAGTTCGCGAAAAGTTGTCGAAAGGGATAGTAACTTTTTTATTGAGTCCTTCCAAGTCTTGTGAAACAATATTCCAGGCGTTTAATAGTGGGCGCTCGTGCACTGCTCAAGGCTGTGTGCAACAGTGAATGAGGCGCGAGCTGTTCCGAGCAACTCATTCACCGACAAGTAGACGTGCTAGAGGAGAAGGGGAATTCGAAAGAAAACGATTATATTTTCTCGAGGATTTTTTTCCAAATGTATTTTTCTGCATTAGAAGAAATAACCTACACAAACCGGACTGCTGCGCTGTGTACGGTTTTCCATTTGGGAATAGCAATCAATAATGCCTTATGCAACAAACACATACTACTTTTGCCTGGACAGCTGCACTGTTCGTATGGGAAAAATACGTTTGTTCTTCTGAGGAATGTTTATACCCGACGTCATTTAAGAGTGTTTCCTTCTGACGTGTAATAACATTTTTATTGGATATTTTACTTGTCTGATGTTTCATGGAGTAGGCTTGTTTGTCAGTTATTATTCTTTTATTCATTTATGGTTAACTCAAATTAAGAACCAAAATAAATAATAGATAATAATAAATTATTTGACTGTGTTTACAGGTTGTTGTTTTGCGTTCATGCAATTTTATGATCTTAGAAAGCTGTAGTTTTCCCTTTGTTTGGCGCAGTTTTGCACTACATTCAAATGATCTTGCAAGGCCCGATTGAACTGTACAATTGTGACAAATATTTTGAATAAATGTTATAAAATATTGAGAGCAGGAGAGACAACATCTTAAGATAGCTGGTAACGAGTATTGCTTTGGTGGAGGAGAGGATTTTTGCTGAGAACTGAATGTTTGACTGAGAACTGAATTTTTACTAAAGAATGTTTGAGCAATGTAGTCGTGTTTGAAGGTTCTTTCGGCTCTTTCTAAAATAATAATAAAATGTATTTTCGAAAAGACAGCCTGGCTTCTCGTTATGTTAGTTAAATTCATTACATTACATACATGGTTATTATTAGTACATCCTTTCTTGTAATTTGACAACATATGTAGTGCATTACATATTAAATCATATATTGTGGGAAAATATTGACATTCGTGTATGGATGTTGAAACTAGAGTTTGAATTTTGTGGCCTGCTAGTTCTGCAAGTATTTTGTTAATTGCCTGCATGGTGCTGCGGTTGTGTGTGTGTGTGTGTGTGTGTGTGTGTGTGTGTGTGTGTGTGTGTGTGTGTGTGTGTGATGGCCTGTTGCAGCCTCGACGATGTTGTGTTGATCTGTTGGACGGGGCCCAGACTGCACACGTGTGATTACCTGTTGATCCGGGCGCTAATTAGGATAAATACACTCTTGCCAGACGGCACGTACCAGGACCTGCCTTGGCACTAATTAAATATTTCTCAAATTATTATCAAATGTTCACCGACAGACTATTATCAGATTACTCTGACAGTCTGAGAAACGGGAGGTGATGTGGACACACGACGCTGACCCCGTTTTTGGGCAGATACCGGCACCGTTCAAAACAGGGCCTAAACACAGCTCTCCAAACGTTGTCTTCTCGAGTCAGTGACACGAGCTCAAAAGAGGTCACCACGCACGGGACCTCACCGAACAGCACCACAGCTCATGCACAAAAGAGCAATAACAGGTGGACAATGACGTCTCGCCTACACAGGGGTGTATATATATTTTTTTACAGTGGAAAGTTGATGGTCACACGCCGCTTGCAAGTGTCTGAAACAAGCGGCAGGGGCCTGGTGAAACGCAGCGAGGGAGAATTAGGAGATGAAAGCCCCCTGTGAAAGTCAGTTTTAGGTAATTTGTTCGTGGAGACTCGGCCTCAGAGTTGCTGTTGTATGAACAAAGCCACATTTTCTCCAACTCCTCGAGTTGTTCAAGTTCATCTGTGTGGAAATGGTGTTTGATATGTGTAGTGATTTTGTTCAGTTTGTAGGCCTACTTGATTAATATTCCCCTTTGAAAATTAGTAAAATATTGTGATGGCCTATAACCCAGTCCGTGACTAATTCTCTTTGCGGACATATGCCTATCAGTCGACATGCAACCACAGAGGACCTGGGAAAGCAGCAGCGTCCATGCTTCCGTCTATTACATATCTCACTTTACAACATCGCTATTGTATAGCCTACATGTAAATACAGACAAGCAAAAACTGTAATAAAAAAAAGTAGTTATTTGTTATTGTAGGTCGTTTGAAAAGATAAGGATTATGATTATGATGGTGATGCTGATTATTATTATTATTATTATTATTATTATTATTATTGTTTATTAATGAGGTACAGAAGTTTATGGGAAGAGACGGTATTTATCTAATACATTTACTACATTTAGTGACTTCACTAAAATGAAGGGGTAGGCTACAGGTTCCTTTAAAAACCATTCTGATCGCAAAATCTGTTGCTATATTACAGGTATAATTAATTACAGGAAAGTCCTTTTGCATTTTAAAATGAAATTCTAATAAACAAGCAATGCATTTTAGGAAAGGCTTTGTGATGGCACTCAGTCGGAGAGAATGTAAATTGAATGCACCCCCACCCCCCCCTCTCTGGGCCCAAGGGAGCCGGTTATCAAGTGTGCGAGCCCCGCAACCTGGCCGCCTGTGCGCGCTGCCCTCCGGCATAATTAGTCGTGGGTCCTTTTTAAACAGCACATCTCTTAACAGAGACAGCGTGTTCAGTATGATCGTATTGGGGCGTGTGTATGTGTCTGTGTGTGAGCGCTGTTTTCTTACCTTTGGCGTTGCGGTTCAATTGTTTTTTATGACTTGTGGTGTTTACAGTGGACTCTTTGAGGGCATTTATTTTAACAGCTTAGTAGCTTTAGTCATCTTAGCCTATATGATGGGACTTGTTGATCGGTTAGAGGTATAACATTCAATGTTACGTAGTTGTTCTACTTCTGATGATGCTTTTGTTGACCTCGACCCCCCCCCCCCCCCCCCCCCACACACACACACATTCACACACAGTGTTTGTGTGCCATAAAAGCTCCCATGCACAGAAAGCCTAACATTATTATTATTATTATTATTATTATTTTTTTTTTTTTTTATTTTATTTTTTTTTTTTACAAGAAACTTTGGGCTCAAATGGTCTCACATTTGCTGACTAGCCTACACAAAAATGTCATCTATTAAATATTAGTTATGTTGCCTATGCATATTGTTTTTAATGTAATATAAACTAAACAGACGAAATTAAAACTCTCTTGCTAGGCCTACTTCGTAGGTTGTGCTGTCGTTTTGGTGTTTCCGTGCTTATTCAATTTAAAATGGCCTAATGAAAGCGACAGAAAGTGATCTGACATATGATAGCTTACTATTAAACAGTGCGCGTGAGCATAATGAATCTATGAATTAATAATATCTATTATTCTCACTATCACCACGACTACGGTGGTGATCACCGTCGAATACTTTTATATGGTGTTTAAATGCATACACGCGTAAGTGAGAATTCTTTGCTATTAATGGAAAATGTAGATAAATTGTTTCGTTGAGAGAGGTCGGCGCGAGAATCCGAGCCTTCCCCCCGGCTCGTGCTCCTGCTCCTGCCCGTTCCTGCCGCAATTTAAATGCACCAATGACGTCATTAAATAAATATGTCGACTGGACACTTATCATCGGGTATCAACACTCCGGCGAGCACAGAGGCCCCTTATGAGAAAGCAGTCGCAAGAAATTTGAGGTTTGTGAGAGAGCTGGGACACACACACACACACACACACACATACATATAGTAAAGGGGGGGGGGGGGTGGCACAAGAGAATAGTATTTGTTGGCAGAAGAGACATAATAGATGAGGGCTTGGTTTACTATATACTCTAATAATAAAAAATATTTCTCCACACATGCCCCCTCCCTACTCCTAGCCATATACTGTACAAGCCATTCCATCCTCCTTTGACAAATGACTCACTCTCTTTCTCACACTCTCTTACACACACACACACACACACACACACACACACACACACACACAGGGCACTTCACCTCCCCATACCTGGCCCAGTGAGTGGGAGCCAGCAGTGTGCAGGGCAGGCGGCTGTGGTGTGTTTTCATGAGAGTGTTGTGGTTGAGGCTCGCTGGCTAGGCTGCCCTGCTCCACGCCTGTTGCCCTGTGTCCCTGTGCCCGTGCACGTGGGGGCATGAAGCCATATCATGGAGCCTGGCTTTGCCCTCGTGTTTTGACAGATGCAATAAAACCAAGCCATGACATTGTAAACCGACAGTGTCAGCAATGCTATAGCAGCTCACCGCCTGACCGCCTGTCTGTCTGTCTGTCTGTCTGTCTGTCCTTCTGGCTGGCCGGCGGCAGTGCTTCCACCGGCGCGTTTGTGGTGGACAAACGCTAAAAAAACACAGCACAGGGGTGCTCGGCTGAGGGTCTGACCTGAGAGCAGTGCCTCATGGGATGCACCAGGAAGTCGAGCGAAAGCCAGCGGTGCGCAAAAAGCCCTGTATTGAAGCGTCAACACCAGATCCATAATCTCAGAGGTGTGAGTTTGTCTTTGATAAGGGGATCTGGTGAGAGGCGCGCATAAGTGCTGCCTTTTGTGTGAGTGCTCTAAGACGTGATAATGTCCCTAATGGACAGAGAGAGAGAGAGAGAGTAAATGACTGTGAGATAAATTAAGTGACATATTTGTTACAGGAAAAAGGGTGTTACACCAGCACCTCGTGATACTGGATAGACATAGAGGTGTGTGTGTGTGTGTGTGTGTGTGCATGCATGCGCCAAGCCTACGAGGTGCCATGGCTGGATGACCTGATTAACACTGAGACAAAATGAAGCCATGTAGAATTTTAATGTTCTTTTAATGTTTGTAATAATCAACCAGTTCAGAGTGTGCACACACAAATGCTCCCTCTCTCTCTTCCTCCTCCACCCTGTCCTCTCCCTCTCTCTCTCTTTCTCTCTCCCTCGCTCTCTCTCCCTCGCTCGCTCCCTTTCTGTCCCTGAAGAGCCGTAGCTGTTGTGCCGTGTTAACCCCAGTCTTTACAAAGTGGAAAGGTTGAGTGTGTGTGTGTGTGTGTGTGTGTGTGGGACTTCTAGCAGGAGCTTGACTTTCCTGTGCCCGCAGAAAGAGAACGGGGGATAGATACGGAAGAGAGAGAGGGAGGGAGAGGGGTGGGGGGGGTGAGAGAGAGGGAGGGACTGAGCAAGACCGAGTGAAACAGAGAGAGAGTTTGTATATGAGCTAAAGAGAGAAAAAGAGAGAGAGAGAGAAAGAGTGTAATGGGCGGGCGGGTGGGTGAGCGAGAGGGTTTGCCACCTGAAGCCATGCCGCTCCTTGATGTGCCCTGTGGTTGGTTAGAGGTGAAGTGCCGTAAACTCGACCTTGCCCACCTCTGTGACACGTGACTCACGCTCCGCCACTTTCTGCTCCTCGGTGTGTGTGTGTCGGCCATTGTGATCTTCGGTGTGGGCATATATCATGTTTGCGTTTAGCTTTATGTGGGGGTGTGTTTGTACTGTATGTGGATATTCGTGATTTTGTGTGTTTGTGTGTGAGTGTGTGTGTGAGTGTGTGTGTGTGTGTGTGTGTGTTTGTTATTTGCTATTTGCTATTTGCTCCTGCAATATTCGGGTGGACGGATCAGAGTCATGTATTGTGTATTATTGTGTACTGGGGTGTGTGTGTCTCTGTGTGTGCGCACATTCATGATTGTGTATGGCTATTCAAGAGTGTGTCGACGTGTGAATACACACATATTTTTCCCATAATTATAATTTGTGTGTGTGTACTTCAATTCTTGGTGTTTGTGTGTGTGTGTGTGTGTG
Source organism: Alosa pseudoharengus (assembly GCF_046254945.1). Taxonomy (NCBI): domain Eukaryota; kingdom Metazoa; phylum Chordata; class Actinopteri; order Clupeiformes; family Clupeidae; genus Alosa; species Alosa pseudoharengus. The sequence goes on from NW_027468881.1 coordinate 18,416,888, forward strand.
TGTGTGTGTGTGTGTGTGTGTGTGTGTGTGTGTGTGTGTGTGTGTGCTCAGGCACTCATTTGTCTGCAGTATGATAGGATTTATTCAGTGGATGTTAAATACTAGCGTGTGACATTAATCAACACAATCATCGAGAAGCCTAGTAATGTTTCATTAAAAGCCCATCCTTAATGGTTATGACATGGCATTGCAGTGGGCTCTCCCTGTAGCTCGGCTTGGCCTTCGCTGGACATCGGCCGTGTCTGTGCTGTATATATCCCAATCCATTCAGGCTCTAAAGCGGAGTGCTGCCAAGTCCATTGCGGCTCAGCTTCGAGCCGTCCCAGCTCCATTCTGGCTCTGCTGCGTTCTAGGCTGCCTCTTTATCTTAGTCAGTCGCTGGCTTTTACAGTGTTTTGGCAGTTATACGTGCGTGTCTTAAAGATGAGTTAGCACCCTGTGTGTGTGGTTTCGCTCCAAGGGATTTGTGCTTGTGTGTGTGTGTGTGTGTGTGTGTGTGTGCTCTTGCAATGAGGAAGCTGATGGATGGATGATGGTTGGAGCTGTGCAGGAGAACAGCGTGTGCTCGATAGGATAGTTTCTGTTTGTGGGGCTAATTATACCTTGTTCTGGACATTCAGTGTGTGTGTGTGTGTTGAAAACAGAGGTTATCGTGTTACACACCATCTTTGTCTACTATCAGCTATCCTACACACACTCACACACACACACACACACACACACACACACACACACACACACACACACTCACACACACACACACACACACACACGCACATACACACACACACACACGCACACACACACACACACACACACACACACACACACAGAAAAAGAGAGAGAAAATAAGGGCTATTTGTTTTTTTTAATGTTTGTATTCTCCCTGATCTGTTTCATTGTTTTCTTCTGCTGTTTTGATTTTTTATTAGTTGAAAATGTGACTGAATGACTACAGAATAACCTTTGTGTAGTATTTTCTTTAATTATTATTATTTCTGGCCACTATTCATTGGATACCAGGCTTTTGGAAATATTTTGACTTACTAGGCTTAGTGTAAGATGCAGACTGAAACCTTACACTCAGGTTTAGTGTTTTTTGACAGGGCTACCTTTTAAAATGCTGCACCAAAATGACAAGAGAGAAAGAAAGAGGGAGAGAGAGACTGTTGAGAGGACTGTTGCGTTTCTCCACACTTTAACAAGGACTGACTCAGAGTGCGAGTGAGGCCTGTGTAGAGCCTAATGTCACGTCACATCTCTCACTGGGGCATGATGGGACGCCATTTGTGCGTCAGCCCTCCAATCAGGAGCTCCCGTTGGAGTGGCACGGTCAGCCTGCACATGGGGAGGAACACCCCCCCCCCCCCTCCTCCTCAGCACACACACACACACACACACACACGCCCAGGGGGTACACTTTTACTCCTGCAGTTTTGGGCACCCCTAGAAATAATTAGCTCTCGAGCATGTGTTCAGCGTGGCTAATTTTAGGCCATAAAATGTCTCACGTCGAAGTTCCTGCCCAGAAAGTGCCAGTTAAGCTGCAATGGCTGCGTGCACTCTCGAGGAGCCAGGCGGAAGGCGCTTGCATGCATTACTCTCTGGAAGTCAAATTAAGATTGTGATGGACAAGGAAAAGGGTCGACAATTTGTACACATAAATTGGGGCCTGATCATTGTCTTTCTCCATTTAGCTTCAGACCCGTGGAGCAGAGTGTGAGAGTTGTGGAGTTGCTGTTTTTTTATAGCTTAATATATAGAGAAGAAAGAACATTGCATATTGTGTGTATATTTTGAGATGAAGTTATACACATTATTTTTAGTTGCCGTAATATTAAAGATTTTTCATGCTGTGTAGCATTGTATTCTTGATTGGTTTTGTGTGTGTGTATTTGTGTGTGTGTATTTGTGTGTGTGTATGTGTGTATTTGTTCATGAGAATGGAGAATGTGTGTGTATGGGTTTCTGTTTGTTCATGAGAATGTGTGTGTGTGCACGTGTGTGAGAATATGTGATACTTGGCTGCGACTGTGCTATGCTAATAAGTGGACATCCTCCCAGTTATGTTAAGTTGGGTGGTGGCCGTGTGTGTGTGTGTGTGTGTGTGTGCGTATAGAGGGGGGTCAGCAGCCTTGGTGGTTTTGGCACAGATGACTGTATTTACAACACCCTCTTGTTCCCTGGCAGTGTTGGCCTGTGCTGTGAAGCCACACTCATGCAGTCTGTCCCCTGCCCACTGCCTGCTCCCCTCCTCCTCCTCCTCCCCTCTCCTCTCCTCTCTTCTCTTCTCTCTACCTCTCTCTCCTCCTCCTCCTCCTCCTCCTCCTCTCCTCTGTACTCTTCTCTCTACCTCTCTCCCCTCCTCACTTTTACTCCTCTCATCTTTTTCTCACCTCTCTCCTCCTCTCTCTGTTTCTTTCCTCTTCTCCTCTTCTCCTCCTCTTCTCTCTTTCTTCTCTTGTCTTCTCTTCCCTTCTCTGCCCCAGCTCCCCTGGCCCCGGCTCCCCTCCCCGGAGCTGTTTTGTCGGAGACACAGCCCCAGACCTTGATGTTCCATCCTGGACAGATAAGGGCTGCTAACGTTGCCCCTCCTGGGGGTTCTTTCCAGAGGGATGAATTCAGCAGGCGGCCCTTTCATGTCCCCGGCTAACGCCGGCCTGTTCAAAGCCCCGGGTCGCTCTTCTGTCGTCCCGCCACGCTTATCTCCGCTCCAGCCGGCCTGACCCGGCCCCGTCCGCCGTGTCATTAACACAAAGATGGGTATGTAGTGTCTCATTAAAGCCCATTAACATAGACCCAGAGAGGGAGAGAGAGAGAGAAGGAGTGAGGGAGCAAGAGAGTGAGAGGGAGAGAGAGAGAGAGAGGGAGTGAGGGAGCAAGAGAGTGAGAGGGAGAGAGAGAGAGAGAGAGGGAGTGAGGGGGCAAGAGAGTGAAAGGGAGAGAGAGAGAGAGAGAGGGAGAGTAGGGGATTTTCGGCGGAGATCAGATTCTTTGAGTTGCCATGATAAAGGATTCTTTTTTATGTCGCCAAGAGACCGTCCTGAGATACTCAGTAGGACTCACGTCACGATGCCTTTTCTTTAGTTTCTCTCTCTCTCTCTCTCTCTCTCTCTCTTTCTCTCTCTCTCTCGGTGAATACTGCGATAGGTAGGATAATTGAGCTGTCACTATTGAGTGAGTGTTTCTGGCAGTTTGGGCCAGTGTTTGTTTAATGCTTAACTTTTTCTGAAAAACTATGAAGTGTGGAGTAGAGGAGAGGCGACGGGAGGACAGGAGGAAGAGGAGGAGGAGGAGGAAGAGGAGGAGGAGGAGGGAGAACGCTGTTCCCTGATGAATGTAGTGCTTATTTTACTGCCTCTTCAAGTAGGCCTGTCCATGAAAATTGGCTTAATTATATCAATGGTGTGTTTCTTTCTTTCTTTTTTCCCTTCAGGTTTGCAACACAATTAGCCCATCTAACCAGCTGTAATTTATTTTCATAAAAAATGAAACGGCTGGCACGTTGATTATGGCCCTCCCATGAGAGCGTGCCGTATTGGTGTGTTTAATTTCATTAACCAAAGTGCGGTGCACTGGAAAAATCTAGAAAAATCTCAGGCAGCCGGCGTGTTCTTAAAATGCACTTCAGGGCCAACGTTCTACACAAATTATTACGACATTACATTGCAGGCTCGGTCAGTGAGTGGACAACTGCGCTGCACACTGCCTCGGCTGTGTGTTTTAAGAGGGGGAAAGAGTCAGTGTTTTCTTTGGTGCTTTATCAAGCTTTGTCTCTGTGTGTGAACAGCCTTTTGTCACTTTGGTGCATGCAGTTGAATAGCCTCTTATGGGCGCACATGTGTTTATTATATTATCCAGAAAACATGTGTATTGGGAGTGTTTTTCTAATTTGATTGATTTATTTGGAGGGCGAAGAAACATCAGCTTAAACTCACAAACACAGGGAGAGCATGAGTCTGTGTGTGTGTCTTGGGTGTGTGTGTGTGTGTGTGTGTGTGTCTTAAATAGCATCCGAGCCAAAGGCTCAGAGGTCAGACAGTTAAAGTCACCATATTCCCCAGATACACATGGCGAAATATTTACACTGCCTCCCCCCCGCCATCACGATCCCCCGCCCCCCTGGCCTACACCCTCTTACAGACTCACAGGCTTTGGTTTTCCCCCAGCCCATCATTATGTCATAACAAAACATAATGGCATGTTAGTATTTGCTTTTTGGTCCGAAAGACGACAACGTAGGAGAAGGAAAGGGGGGCTTTTACATTCAGAGAGACAAAAAACCCCCCAAAACAAAACAAAAAAAAAAGCGCTTAAGATCTTCCATCAGACTGTTAGCACAAACCGTTAAGGAGGGGTTTCTTGAGCCTCAGCAAAACATTTCAAGATGGCCCATTAACTTCAGTCCTCCAGCACGCTCTCCCTTTACTCTGCCCCGCGCGCCTTCTGCCCCGGCCTCCCCCTCCCCCTGCCGATGTTGCCCCTGCCCCTGCCTCTGCCTCGGCTTCTGCCCCGCGCCTCCGACTCGTCGCTTTGTCTTGGCCGGCTCCGGTTCCGCGGTAACGATGAGCCCGCGTGTGAAAATATTGAATTGCAAAAACATCCAGAGGAGCGAGAGGAGAGAGAGAAAGGGGGGAGAGAGGGGAAGCCGTGTGAATGGGCCTTTCAGCGGCCAGAGCAGACGCGGCTAACTGGGGGCACTGAGTGATGGACAACAAATGGCATTCAGGGGCCACTACTGGGGGTGGGGGGTAGTTTTGACCAGACACCAGCACTGGAGTAGGGGGGTAGGGGCACTCTGGACCCACCTGGGACACCACACAACAGCAGTGGCTGATAACTCAGCAGAGAGAGAGAGAGAGAGAGAGAGAAAGAGAGAGAGAAGAAGAGAGAGAAAGAGAGAGAGAAAGGGCCGGGGGTGGGGAGAAATGGAGATTTGAGAAAAAGAGTGTGAGGCTGAGAGAAAGATGAAGTGTCAAATGAAATGAAGCTAAGAGAGAGAAATGGAGAGAGAGAGAGAGGGAGAGGGAGAGAGAGAGAAATGGAGAGAGAGAGAGAGGGAGAGGGAGAGAGAGAGAAATGGAAGGAGAGAGTGAAAGGAAAGAAGAAGGAGAGTGTGTGTGTTTGAGGGAAAGAGAGAGACATAGGACACCACCACTCACTTTTGGAGTGAAAAGAGTCTCCGGCTTCAGTCACACATTTGGTCTGAATTACTCATCGCCAAACTCAAAACGACACACAACGCTAGACTACTGCTGTTTTAGGCATTTTCCACAAAATACTTCTGCTACAAGGACTGGGCCTTAGCTTAGTGTACAATGCAAGTGAACAGAACTAAGTGTACAATGCAAGAGAACCGTTAAATAAAACTACAGCAATACGTTCCATAAGCCCAGTGTCCGTGGAACAATACTAACACATTCATAAAGTATTTTGAAGCATTCATATTGCCTCATAAAAATGAATCCGCTCATAAAGCGTTAACAGTTTTACAGTGTAAACCCTTATAGCCTGAAATGGACCAGCCATACAAATGTTGGTAATAAGAGTTGTGTAGGGCTTGTAGTACAGCATTATAAGGCTTTATGAGTGCAGTCATGTCTAGTCATATCGTTTTGTCGTTTTGGGATGCATTTTGAAGACTTCACAGACGTTTACAATTTGTTTATGAGGCTTTTTGGCTACTAGGTTTTAGGGAAGTGCTACCAAAAATCCCATTTCTGTGTTCTGTGTTCTGTGAGGAAAGAGACGCTGGCTGCTATCTGAGAAATAGTTCTGTGGAGGCTGATCACTCTGTGGCTGGCGCAGCCCTGACCAGCCGGTGGGTACAGGCCGTATTTATGCAAAACTGGACACCCTGTCCAGTCTGAAATCAACCCAATGAATCCCCCCCCTCCGCTCCCCCAAACCAAATTAGTTGCCTGGGTAGAAACGGGGGCTAACACACACACACACACACACACACACACACACACACACACACACACACACACACACGCACACTCTCAAACCACAAACACACACAAACACACATTCAGATCGGCGGATCCCCCAACACTGGGCATAAACTGTGTGTAAGTGACACCATTGGTCACTGTAATCAGCGAGTATAATGACAAGACGTTCTTTCTGTGTGGTGAGAGGCTGGTCCATAGCTGACCTCTCATTAGAGCTCTGTGTTGGCCAGAGCCAGAGCATATTTCTGCTGTGTGTGTCAGCAGGGAGGTGGCTTCAGTGATGGAGTGGCTGTATGGTGGAGTGTGTGTGGGTGTCTGTTTGTGTGTTTCAATGTTTGCTTATGTGTGTCAGTGTGTGCATGTTTTTTTATTATTTTTTATTTAGATTTTGACGTGTGCGCGCGTGTGTGTGTGTTGTGTTGAGTGTGTGTGTGTGTGTGTGTGCGTGTGTGTGTGTGTGTGTGTGTGTGTTGAGTGTGTGTGCTCATAATATCATGTGAGCATGTGTGTGTTTGCGTGCGTCACACGTATGTGCGAGCACGCTCTGGCATGTGAGTGTGTGTGACTGGAGGGTGTCTCTGTTGCTCTGGACGTGACTCACGCTGGCTGCCAGAGAGCGGCTGTTGCATTCTGGATCTTCCCCTTTGGGTCCCCTGACGCCCCTTACCACACACACACACACACACACACACTCACACACACACTGATGCTTCTATCTCAAGCATATGTTAGCGTGCTGGCTTCCCTGTCTCCTTCCAGTTGCTTTTCTATTTCTCTTTTTTAGTATCTCTCTCTCTTCCTCTTCTCTCTCTCTCCTCTATCCTCTCCTCCCTCCATCATGAAGAGCGCTTCAGACCAAAGGGTTGTTTCTATAGCAGGCGGCTGGTTAAAGCTGCGGCTGTTAGTTTGCTGTTCTCCCCCTGTGCTATGCTATGCTAGACAGGGCTGTGCTGGCTACTCCTGTGCCTGAGCGTGCCCCCACCTCCACACACACACACACACACACACACACACACACACACACACACACACACACACACACAGAGTGAGGGGTTAGGGGCCCCTGAGCGGCCTGTCCCGGGCTCCTAATTACGGCCGTGAGTCTGTGCCGCTGGAGAGGACTCCCACCAGCACCTGGCCCTCTTTTCTTCTCAGCTTTGATGGGAGACACCCCCTCTCCTCTCCTCTCCAGTGCTGCCCCCCCCCCCCAAATATCCCCTCCACTCTCACTCTGTCTTGCCAGCAGACCTCCCCCCCCCCCCCCGACACACACACACACACACACATCCAAATCTCTTGCATTGCGGCGTGCTTCATTAGTAGGGGTTTTAAATTGCTTTCTGACCCTGACAAACTGCTCTTGTTGAAAAGGCGATGAGGAGGAGGCGCAAGACGAAGGCATAGGGGCAGCAGGGGATTGTGTGTGTGTGTGTATGTGTGTGTGTGTGTGTGTGTGTGTGTGTGTGTGTGTGTGTGTGTGTGTGAAGGATGGGGGAGTAAGTGGTGGCAGTTGGGGAGCTTTAGCAGGAGGTGTGTGTATTTCTGTGTGACTGTGTGTGTGTGTGGGTGTGGATGGGGGAGTTGTGGAAGAATGAGAGGAGTTTGGTGAACTATGCTGCAGCTATCCAAGTCCATTACTATTTGTTTAGAATATTGTCCAGTCTACTGAGGATCCCCAACACACACGCACACACACAACATACCACTAACACATATCATTTTGTTACAGTGCCTGATGAAGAAATCATTATCTTTTTTTATCTTTCATTTTTAATATTTAATATTTAATAGAAATAAAACATTCTGACACAATTCTACGTGTGGACCCCCAAACTAATAAAAGTAGCACCAAAGAAAATGAAAATGACAGCACAGCAGAGGGTGTTCTCATCGTCCTTGTTTCTTCTGTAAATAAATAATCAAACAACCGCACATTTGGAAAAAAACAAACAAGTTTACCCCTGGTAATGTTTAGTTTACATTAGAGCACCTATTAAAAGTGCAGATCAATAAATTCCCTCCGGAGCGGAGCGGCTCCATTCACAGGCAGGCGAGGGTGGCCAGGCCGGGGGAAATGAGGTGGCTTTCACGGGAAACAAATTGCTCTATTATCCTCTGGTTTCTATGACATTATCAACAGGGAGTCCCTCAGGAAAACAAGACATGCTTGCATCTTCTACAGAGGAGAACTAGTGCAAGAGGGAGGGCTGTTGGAGGGCACAGGAGAGGGGAGATGGCAGGCAGACACACTCACACACACACACACACACACACACACACACACACACACACACACACACACACACACACACACACACACACACACACACACACACACACACACACACACAACCACAAGCACACACTCTCTTTTTACTCAGGAACACGTGATGCACACACTGAAAACAAATGCAGATGCAGGAGTAGCAGAATGTAGAAAGCTATTAATACTTGACACAACACATGCATGCACACACAAGAATGCACTCACACAAATGTGCACACACAGATACACACACACACACACACACACACACACACACACACACACACACACACACACACAAAGAAAAAAATATACACACACACACATAGGGACATATAGGCACACAGACACACACACACAAAGCACATATAGTTCCCCTCCGTACTGCTAATCATGGGTCGCCTTCAGTACCGACGTCATACAGAGAGGTTATACCCACATATGCAATGGAACATTGGCTGTGCGTGGGTGTGTGTGTGTGTGTGTGTGTGTGTGTGTGTGAACTAACTATCTCTCTACATGCTCTAAAGAGGCTGTTCCTGTTCCTTGCTCACCACACATGAAAACCAAGTGGGGCTTGGCACCGGAGCCGATTCAGCCCGCTGCTGTTGTTTCTGCTCTTAATTCCCCTGCTAATGTCCACTCTGTGTGTGTGTGTGCTAGTGAGGGAGCAAGTGTGTGTGTGTTTTAAGTGTGTGCTTGTTTGTGTGTGTGTGTGTGTGTGTGTGTGTGTGTGTGCACATGTGTGTATGTCTGTGTGAGGCCTGGCAGTCGGTAGGCCGGGTCACTCTGTTTGCGTCAGGCCTGTTTGGGGGACTAGATGGATCCAGCGTTGGTGGGTAATTCTGCCTGGAGAGCCGCTCCTCTGGGCCACCCACACCCACCCCCCCCCCCCCCCCCACACACACACACACACTGGTGGAGAGGAGCTCCTCTGGGCCACTCTCACATGCGGCAGCAGGGGCACGTGAGTGGGAGCGTTAACATTTGCCATTTGGTCTTTTCTCTGCCTCCATCAAGCGAAGCCACATCCTCGAAACGAGCATAAAATGAAGATCCGGTTTCGAGCTTGTGTTTTATGAGTGGTTAAAATGGCAACTCCCGCGGTCGCTGCTCCTTGCCTGCCTTGACCATTCTGAAGCAGTGCTGAGGTTTCTGAAGATGTCAATTAAAGCTTTAATTGGCAACGAGTTATTTGAAACAAATGTTTTTTTATATATATATATATTTTTTTTTTTTTTCTTCGCTATCCCAAGATGGCACTGACTGAAGGAGTGATGTTGTAGTTTTGTTGAAGAGCCAACCATAATTATGACAATTACTATGAACAATTTGACAATGTGAAAATCTCAGATGATCACTTTGCTGTTTGAAAACAAAATCTTCTGAACATTTTTGCATGAAAATATATATATTTTTGTATTTCAAACACTGAAATCTGTGTTATTGAAATTTATTTTATAGTATGAATATATCAATATATATATATATATATATATATATATCATTAAAATAGGATAAATATGAGTTATTCTGATATATATATATATATATCATTAAAATATATATATATATCATTAAAATAGGATAAATATGAGTTATTCTGACCTATGTAGCAATAATTTATTCCAAATGGCATGTTGTTAGATGTTGTAATTACAAGCAATAGAAGCTGAAATGCTGGAGTGATTGTGAACATTTGCATATGTTTACTAAGTGCAGCAATGGTGTTGGGTGAGTGTGCTAATGCGTTAGCCGCATACTTTACTAGCTGATGCTCAAATGGACCCTGTCTGGACCTGGCCCAGACTACTCTTGGTCATGGAGCGTTACTGTTGGCAACGAGAGTTTTACTTTTCATTGGTGGTTTTGGGGTGGTCATGTGATCCCTAGACTCCACCCCCTGACTCCAGAGGGCTCCCGGCTGACCTCTTATTTGTTTTCCTTCTCCGCTTGACTGACATATTAGTCCTGGGCAGGGGTCAGAGGTCCGAGGGTTTGGGTTATCTCAGGGAGGTGGCCCCACTCTGAGAAACATGTCTGACAGACGGGACGCCGGGGCAGCTTTCTACCCTCCACACACACACACACACACACACACACACACACACACACACACAGACACACACACACAGACACACTCCCCAAAGAGGAAACCATTGCTGTGTGGCACAGAGGCCATATAGAGAGTTTGTGTGTATGTATGTGTGTGCTGGTATGTGCCTGTGGGTGCAAGTGTTGTGTGGGGGTGTGAGCGTGTGCATGTGTGTGTTTGCTTGTGTGTGTGGGTGTGAGCGAGTGCATGTGTGTGTTTGCTTGTGTGTGTGTGTGTGTGTGCATATCTGTGTTTGTGTGTGTGTGTATGTGTGTGTGCATACGTGTGTTTTCCTGTATCTGCATGAATATGTAAGTTAGTGTGTGTGTGTGTGTCCATTTGTGTGTGTGTTTTGGTATGTTATGTTTAGAGGTCTCCATGTGAAATATGTGCTATTTCCTCTCATCTCCGCAACTGACGACACGGTGAGCCTCACAAACATTTATTGGCCGAAGGGAAACATTGAGAGCACTCTCTCTTTCCTTCCCTCCTTCTTCCTCTCCCTCTCTCCCACTCCTCCCCCCTTCCAACCCCCCCCCCCCCCCGTTGCCCCAGACCCAGCGTGCGTGTCAGCACTTTGCGTTTTAATTAAAGCGAGATGGCGGATTCCCCGCGCGTTCTTTTGACACCTCCGTATTTACCTACCGGACGCGGCTCTGGGCCGGCCCTGTGGCACGGGAAGATTCGCTGTTTGAAAAAGACTTTTCTTTGATGCCAAGTTCCTCGGCCAAAAAGCCCTGCACATCTGACTCCAGTTTGCTGAAATAACAGCAAATGTTTGCCTTGTATTGTATGGCGCGCTGCTTTAGGAACCATAACCCCTCTCTTCCACAGCCTAAAGCGCCTCTTAATAAAATACTAAAGGCTAACCCCCCCCAGCTCAATCTCGCCCACAGATTACTCTGCTTATGGCTGGAAATGAGCATCAGACCCCAGCAGTCCCGACTGGTGAGGGGCCACTGTGACAAATGAACCTTACGTGGCCATTTCACGGGATATGGGGTTGGGGTGAGTGTGTGTGTGTGTGGGGTATAGCGTGTGTGTGTGTGTGGGTGTGGGTGCGTGGGTGTGTTTGTGTGTGTGTGCACGAGGGGATGCTGTCTCATTGAAAAGATATTGGAAACATGGTGGGGTTATGGTTGTGTGTGTGTGTGTGTGTGTGTGTGTGTGTGTGTGTGTGTGTGTGTGTGTGTGTGTGTGTGTATTGGGGCTAATGTGGTGAAATGCTCCCTGGCCTGGGTCTGATCAGGAGGAGGAAAGCCAATACGGAGAACACTCTACAACCAGGCGTGCTCCTGCTGTCCACAGGTCAAGCTTATGTGTGTGAGGGAGAAGGGGGGTGAGAGAGAGAGAGAGAGAGAGAGAGAAAGAGAGAATGTGATATTGAGTGAAGGTGATGGTCAGGGAAAGGGTGTGTGAGTATAATTGGAATAACCAACAGTGTCCATCAGCAAAAATCAAATCCCACCTACTTTTAGCACGCATGCACACACACACACACACACACACACAGACACAGACACACGCACAAAGACATCTGTCTTTCTATGAGCATGATCTCTCTGTATGGCATTATAGGTGTGAGAGAGGGAGAACATGTGTGTGTTTCAAGACAAGAGCTTTTAAAAGAAAATAAACACACTGTGAGCTAGGGTCTCGTCCTCTAACCTGAGACGCACACACACACACTTTGAAACTGATATTACAGGGGCCAGGGCGTTAAAAACCCTTTTTCCGGCTTGCGGGATCTTTTTGGGGATTCACACATATTGCTTCATTTAAACATTTTAGTCGTTGGGCTGAGTCAGGTGTGTGTGTGTGTGTGTGTGTGTGTGTGTGTGTGCGTGCGTGCGTGTGTGTGTGTGTGTGCATATATGAACTATAGTGCAGACTCAGAGTAAATCTGATAGGACTGTTCATGTTATTTGCTCCTCATCCTCTGTGTCGCCCTTCACGTGTCTGTTTTTCTGTCTCTTCCGATAGCCGCCTCACAGCCTGGATCACGTCCACTTCTGGGTCACACCTGCACACCCACTGTCCATCAGAATCTGATGATAGTTACTTGAAGAAAAAAAACATCTAAATCAATTAGGCTCTGTGTGTATTTGCATGTAGCTGTAGAAGTGACCGTTAATGTTGTTGTGAAAAGTGGGTGTTTACGACCGCTACTGATAAGGGGTGTCTCATGTCTTGGATGCATAGTGTGAGTGTGCACGTGTGGCTGTGTGGAAAGTGAACTCTCTCTGTGTGTGTGTGTGTGTGTGTGTGTGTGTGTGTGTGTGTGTGTGTGTGTGTGTGTGTGTGTGTGTGTGTGTGTGTGTGTGTGTGTGTGGCACTGCATAAGGGCAGTGTGTGTGTGGTCTATAGTGTGACTAAGGTGCTGACTGCTTACAAGAGATGATCAGGGATTACTGTACCAGCTTAGGCCTTCATCCTTATGCATCCACACGTACGTGTGTGTGTGTGTGTATGTATGTGTGTGTGTGTGTGTGTGTGTGTGTCTCTCTGTGCCAACTCAGGAATTCCGTCTTGCGTGCCATTGTGTGTGTTTCATATCAGCATTGCCACACACTCCTCAGTTGAACACACACACCAAAAATCTCTACGGCTCTGGACACACAGACACACACACACACACACACACACACACACACACGTTAAAGCAGGACTTAGCGGGTCTCGTGGTGTGAATTATGTTGTGTTGAGTAGATTTCATTTAAATCACTCAGTCTGGACCCAAGTGCTATGCATTTGTTTTAAGGGGTGTTTATTTGTTAAGGTACATTCTAGATATGTCTTGCATATGTATGCATATCCTTAAGTGTCCCTGTGTATGTGTGTGTGTGTGTGTGTGTGTGTGTGTGTGTGTCTGTCTGTCTGTCTGTCTGTCAGACAACTTTAAAATTTACATGGTGCTTATTTCTTACATGAGATGATGAAATACGGCCTGTGTGTATGTGTTGTGTGTTTTGTGTGCATTTGTGTTTGTGTGTGTGTGTAAGTCTTTGGAGAAGACAGTGGTGACTCCATCTTCTTTCACAAGCTGCCCAAACACTGTGTGTGTGTGTGTGTGTGTGTTTGCGTTGTTCTGTCTGCTTTCTCCAAATGATGGAACACTTTAAAGAGCAGTGAAAGAGAAGAGAGTGAAGGACCCCCCCCCCCCCACCCCACACACACACACACACACACACACACACACACACACACACACACACACACACACACACACACACACACACAGACAGGCAGAGAGGGTGGACTTGATGAAAGTGGATAAATAAGATTGTTTTTGCTGGCGGGGCGAGAGAGGCTTTGAGACGCTGGAAGAGAAAACACAAATAAGAGGTATTTATTTTCAGGGCTGCAGGTGCCGCTCCGCAGCTTATTGCTCTAAAGTGACGGCCTGTCCCGGCCAGCACACGCTCTGAGCTCTGCACCGCACACACACACACAGCCAAACACCACACCATGGGTAAGACTAAGAAAGTCATGTGTGTGTGTGTGTGTGTGTGTGTGTGTGTGTGTGTGTGTGTTGAGGGGGATACAAGTCTGTCGTCATCTTTCGTCTGGGAACCTTGGTGTTGGTCCACACACACACACACACACACACACACACACAGACACACACCTCTCCCCACCCTGGGCTGGCTCTTAAGAAAGCATTTCAATATTAATGAACAATGGTCTGGACAGGGTGCCCCTGGAAAGAGGAGATGCTAGATAGGGCGCAGGGTGGAGGGGATTATTTTTACAAGAATGAAAGGATGTTGTTCTGGGTCCACATCGTTCCCCCTCTCTCCTCTTTCTCTCTCTAGCTCTCTCCCTCCCTCTCCCTCTCTCCTCCCTCCTCCTTTCTTTCTTTGCTACCCCTGTCACATCAGTCATGCATGCACTCCACAGTTATGAAGTGATGATGGAAATAACGAAGCCTGTCCTAAAATAATGGATCATGTGAGTATGTAAGACTGTGTGAAGAAGTGTGAGTATGTAAGTCTGTGTGAAGAAGTCGGAGGTGCGGTGTTGTTGTAAAGCTTTTGAAGGAGTGTGAGGACGCTGGGATGTCCACTCACTTCCATCCACTTACCTCCGTCCACCACCTGTCAGTCAGTCAGTCAGTCATTCCGATGTGTTGACCAAGGCCCGTATGTCACCTGGACCGCTGGCAGAGGAGTAGGGCCCAAATTTAGCCCAGCCAGACACCATTACTGAAGCCAACTGCTTCGCTTGCGGTTGGCGTGTGTGTGTGTGTGTGTGTGTGTGTGTGTGTGTGTGTGTGTGTGTGTGTGTGTGTGCACTGACATTCGCCTAATCTGGCGCTAACTGTATTTTTAAACGTTTGGCCGGAAGTCCATTTCTAGTGGAGTAATGTGCTTTATATTGTGAAGAGGGGGAAAAAGGGTTGAATAAAAATATGAAATCTCAGTTAAACAGGAAAATTTGATTTTTTTCTTGTATTATTACTGAGGGCCCGTGGCTAAATTTTAAATATTATTACAGCAAACACCTGGGCCCTATTTGACACTCCATGTGTGGATTGAAATCAGAACAGGGAAAAGTAAAAAAAAGAGCAGACAGAAATAGGATGAAAAAAAGAAAAGAGGAAAAGAAAATGGTGAAAGAGAGAGAGAATCTGAAAGTACAGCACAAAAAGACAGACACAAAAGAAGACAAAAAAAAGAATTAAAGGTATGCTGGTGAACAACTGGAGTGGAGCAGACGTATTTATTTTCCCAGAGTGCATTTGGGCGAGGCGGCCAGGCGGCGTGTGGTGTCCGATGCGATGCGAGCGCTGGAGAGGGTCTGTGGGGATGAGCTCATTCTCTCAGCTGGGGGTCTGTGCTGCTGAATGTTAACTGTCATCGGCACCATTGCTGCATTTGTAAGCCACTTCCTTTACACTGTACAGGGCGAACTCTCTCCCTCTCGCCTCCTGCTGTACACACACACACACACTCTCTCTCTTTCACTCTCTTTCTCTCTTGTTCTCTCTCTCACACACACACACACACACACACACACACACACACAAAACCATCTTCTCCCTACTCTGTTGGTCTTCTGCCCCGATGTACAAAAACATGGGAGCGTTTTACCACTGACAGCACTAACCACAGCAATATGGAAGACAGTCATTAATGGAAATGACCCTGAAACTCAGTGTGTGTGTGTGTGTGTGTGTGTGTGTGTGTGTGTGTGTGTGTGTGTGTGTGTGTACAAACGTTTAACGTGCTGAAGCATCCATAATGTGATTTCTCTTGTGCGGGGACTCCTGATTCGACCCCAGTGGCCTTGATTGAATTACAAGCCAGGGGTCTCCCCGCGTTAGCGAGATCCGTTTCCAATCGGCCGGGTCATGCCCGACTCCTCATTGTCTCTGCCTGAGTTTGTGGCACACACACACACACACACACACACACACACACACACAAACACACACAAACACACACACACAGAGGAACCCCCTAATCACATCTAAGAGGTCACAAGTGGTTTTGTTTGAGTCCCCCCCCCCTTCACTCCATCCCTTTCAATTGTGCGCATTTCCCCTAAATTGGATTTTCAATCGCGTTGGTGTTGGACATGAGGGGAAGCGTTTGAAGTGCGGGACCCCTCTCTGAGCGTGCTCCTTGCGGGGATGGGCCTCCTTATCGCTGTCTCTGTCAGCGCAGACATTGTTAATTACCTGTTTCATTGACTGCCCAGGGCAGAGGAGGATGAGGAGGAGGAGGAAGAGGAAGGGGACAAAGACAAACAAAATACAATTTGGCCTACGTTAGTTTCTCCCCGTGCGTTAACCTCATTGGTCCCACTTGCTTGGGCTTGATTAGATGAAAATGAATAAGAAGAGGAAGGAGATGAGGGGGAAAAAAAGCAACTTTTCTTTGATAGCGAACAGTTCTTCCACACGCTGAGGTTGGTGTGTGGAGAGAGAGGAAACTACATTCGGAGGAGGCGTAAACGTGGAGGGCAAGTGAACATGTTGTCTACCCACACACTTAGGGCCAAGACATCATAATAAACAGACCCTCTCACTACCACACAGTTTCATTGTGTTTGTCCCAGTGGGAGAAGAAAAAGATAGAGGGAGGGAGGAAGGGAGAGAGAGAGAGAGAGATGGGGCACACTGCAGATGAATCAGAGAGCAGCAAAGAAAGAACGAGGTTCAGAAAAAGAGGAAGAAAAGATTTAGGCAGAGAAAGAGAGACAGTGTGAGCGGGCCTGGTGGACAAGGCTGTGTGTGTGTGTGTGTGTGTGTGAAAGGAGCCATTCTTTAGCCCCTCGTGGCTCTTCGGCTTGTACAGCTGTTTCACCATCAGCCCAATTATCACCCGTTTTACCGGCGAGGCTGTGCGGCGCTCCACGGCGGTCAGGGGCCCCCGGGGGCCTGCGGACACTCACCAGTCCACCCATCAGCATTTATTTACTCACCTGATAGTATCTGTCTGTGTCTGAGACAGGAGAGCGAGAAGGAGAGAGAGAGAGAGAGAGAGAGAGAGGGAGGGAGGGAGGGAGCGAGAGGGACACATACAGAGAGAGTGAAAGAGAGAGAGAGAGAGAAAGAAAGAGAGCATTATCTCACTTTCTCTCCTTGGTGGGCAAAATCACCTCGTTCTGCTGCTGGGGGTCCTGTTTATTTTAAAGAGTTTCTGGAGTTTAAGGTGAACACACAAATACACACACAATCACAGTGGTGTAGTCTACGTGATACGCAGGACTACGCAGTATACCCACTTAAAAAGCATCACCATCTCAGTATACCCACTTAAAATATGCAAGGATAGGTATTAACATTTGGGGTATACCCACTACAGCTAACTAGACTACATCACAGTATACCCACTACAGCTAACTAGACTACACCACAGTAGCCTATACCCACTACAGCTAACTAGACTACATCACAGTATACCCACTACAGCTAACTAGACTACATCACAGTATACCCACTACAGCTAACTAGACTACATCACAGTATACCCACTACAGCTAACTAGACTACATCACAGTATACCCACTACAGCTAATTAGACTACACCACAGTAGCCTATACCCACTACAGCTAACTACTACATCACAGTATACCCACTACAGCTAACTAGACTACACCACTGCACAATCATGCACACACGCACAGACACACACACACACACACACACACACACACACACACACACACACACACACACACACACACACACACACACTTACACTTACAAATACAGCCTAACATGAAGGTATGAACAAAAAACAAGAATAAAATAAAAGATCAATAGTACTTAGAGAGTACAGCAAACACAGGCAGACATACACACACACACACACACACACACACACACACACACACACACACTCTCATATACACGCATACACACACACACTCACCCCTCTGGATGAGCTCAGTGGCGAGCGACGTTCCTCGTGACTGACGGGGGCCGGGCGCAGCTCGCGGTGACGTTAGTCCAGTCTCCTTCACACAGCGGAACACAGAGGAACACAGAGGAACGCACTGATCTGAGTTATCTGTTGCTGACCTCTCACCTCACACACCCACAATGATGAGCAGTCAGTACACACACACACACGCACACACACACACACACACATACACACTCACATACACATTTTCTCTCATTTGTCTCTCATGCACACACACACACACACACACACACACACACACACACACACACACACACACACACACATACACTCTCACATAAACACTTTCTCTCATTTGTCTCTCATACACACACACAGACCCTTGGGCCCCACATTCTCATTGATGAGCACATTCCATCCTTGTCCCAGTCAGAAGACAGAGAGGGTCCTTGTGGTAGACATCAATAGGCCATTCTCCGCACGTCGTTCTCATGACAAGAGCAACAATGATGAGGATGCCAAAGATTTTGATGAAGATGACAATGCTGAGGATGATGATGATAAAGATGGCTGCATGCTTCTGAGTCCCACGAAATGCACCATGGCCATGACAGTCCTTGAACACACACACACACACACACACACACACACACACACACACACACACACACACACACACACACAGTATGTCTACCATGAGCAATAACCACACTTGTCCAACCAAGTAAACAAAAAATGAGGCGAAATGGCAGCACAGTGTTGCTTTTCATCACACATGGGGTTTCATTCTAGATTTCTATTTTTTGTGAGATTTGAAGCAGAATGTGTGTGTGTGTGTGTGTGTGTGTGTGTGTGTGTGTGTGTAATATGGACCTGTCGCTGAGTGAAGCCTCTATTGTTCATCTTACCTCTGTTGTCCGTCTGTTGGAGCCCTCAGGTGTGTGTGTGTGTGCGTATGTGTCTACGTATGTGTGTGTGTTTGTGTGTGTGTGTGGACGAAGAGTGGTGAAGGTGGGGTGGTGGTGGTGTAAGTTGTTTTTCATCAGGAGGCTGGTGTCCAGTGCAGTAAGTACGAGGGGACCGGACCCAGAGCCGCAGGGTCAGCCAGTCGGTCTCTCACCACTCAGGCCTATCACACAGCCATCTCAGGGGTGGGCTGCTTTTGATAAGAGTCAGGGTCCGGGTCACAGCCCAGGGAGTGTGCATGTGTGTGTGTGTGTGTGTGTGTGTGTGTGTGTGTGTGAGTAGGGTAAATGGTCGTGGCCGAGGGCAAAGGCGGCTGAAGGGCAACAGAGCCGCCCCCCCCCCCCCAACGCCACCCCCCCATGCCCGCTGTTGGTCTCCCTTGATGCCCTGGCCTCGTGGCATTGTGTTGAACTCTAACCCAAATTAAACCACAGGCCTCTGTCCCAATCTCCCTCCGACGGCTCCTATTTCCTCTCTCTCTCTCTCTCTTTCTCTTTCTATCTCAGTTGCTCTGCCCTTCGCTTTTTCTTTCCTCAAGTGTTTTGTTTTCACATGCCCTTACTTTTCAGGAAAAACGCTCATATTTGCGGCCAGGCTTGGCAGCCCAGCAAGCCTGAGTTGTCGATTTTAACCTTAGACTATTTTACTACTTTAACCCAGTCGAAACTCAACTGTTACTTCCTCTCTCTCTCTCCTCCTGACTCGCTCTCTGTCTCTCTCTCGTTACCTCCCTCGCTCACTCCATCTCTTTTTTCTCTCTTTCTCTGGAGCAGGACGACAGGGGGAGGTGGAATGTCTTGATGAAGCATTTTCCTCCCATGCCACAATGGATCTTCCTCTCTTACACTTTTTCCCACTCTGGTTCTCTCCCTCTGTCTCTCTCTCTCCGTCTCTCTCTCTGTCTCTCTCTCATGCTTGTTCTTTCTTTTGACCCCTCAAGAGTCTCCTTGCATTTACTTCTATAGTGCCTCTTTCTTTTTTGTCTTTCTCTTTCTCCTCTCTCTCTCTCTCTCTCTCTCTCTCTCTCTTTCTCTCTTTCTCTCTCTCTCTATCCCATGTCCTGAGTAGTTGTTTGAGTTAGACGTTGTGAGTTGTAGACGTATGTAGGGAGCAACGGTCCATTCTACCACAAATGAGGCCTATAGAGAGAGCTTGACGAGGGTGTGTGTGTGTGTGTCTGTGTGTGTGTGTGTGTCTGTGTGTGCATGTGTGTGCATGTGTGTGTGTGAGAGTACGAGAGCTCTCTCCCTGTGCCCAGACTGTGCAGTCACAATAGGCCCGGCTTGGCACATGCAAAACTCATTTAGCAAATCAGCCCAAACAAGGCGGGCCCAGGGTGCGCGGGCTGCTCTAAATAGAGATGGCTATCTGATCCCTGCGCAGAAATGAAACATGTCACAGCAAATTACGGCCATGTTTTTTGAATTACCAAGAGGCCGTTCCTCTCTCTCTGTCTCGCTCTGTCTCCCTCCTTACGTCTCCCTGTCACTCTTCTTTTTTCTTCTCTCTCTTTCTCCCCCCTTTCTCTTCATCTCTCTCTTACTCTCTTTCCCTCCTTCTCTCTCTCTCTCACTCTTTCACTCTCTCTCTGTGACGAACACCAGTCAGACGGGCCGCGCAGATCCTGGGCAGTCGGTGCTGTGCTGGCCTGGGCTGCTGCGTTTCTGAGGCAGTTACTCTCATATGCGTGTGTGTGTGTGTGTGTGTGTGTGTGTGTGTGTGTGTGTGTGTATGTGTGTGTTTGCTCTGGAACAAATAATGTGAGCAGGGCTGACTCATGGCAGAAGCAAATGAGGAATGGGGGGGGTGGAGCGCGAGTCATTCCTCTGGCTAAGTTTGGGGCATCATTTACTGAAATTGGCCCCGAAAACCTCTGTGCAATAATAACCACATCCTCCGAGCATCCTTGGTGCAGTCTGTTTTTATAGCTGGGCAAGGATGGGCAACGCTCGTTAAGGAAAAGACTATTTCTGACGGACACAAAAAGAGAGAGAGAGAGAGAGGGAGAGGGAGAGCAGATCAAGTTCAGACTGGGAATGCTGACACGCACAGACACACATCCAGACGTACTCAAAATGTAAAATGTGTCAGTGATCTGAAATCCATCTATTCTCATCTAGAATCAGGTTTATGACTGCACTCAAATGGACGGAAATACATACTAAATGAAATGAAAATGAGGGAAATGTTGTAAAGCGGACAGAGCTCTGGCAGAGCGGAACAAGCCCCCGTCCAAAATAAGCCAGGGGAAGAGTAATATTGCCGTCAGCTTAATGAGTGTTCATCCAGTTTGTTATTTTAACACGCCGTAGGTGAACTCAGCATTGATGTGGTATGAGTGTGTGTGTGTGTGTGTGTGTGTGTGTGTGTGTGTGTGTGTGTGTGTGTGTGTGTGTGTGTGTGTGTGTGCGCGCGCTTGTGGACTGGTAGAGATGCGTGACAGCTGGTCTATTAAGTATGTGACCTTCAGCAGGTAAGGGTGATTTATAATAGAGTCTTGCTTTGGATGGCCAGTTCATTAGCTGTGAATCATGGGGACAGGATATGCCAAGACTTCTCTTTACTAAGAAGGAAGACCAAAGGATGACGGGGAGATGGAAAGAGACTGAGGTGTGTGTGTGTATGTGTGTCTGTGTGTCTGTGTGTACATGTGTGTGTGTCTGTGTGTGCATGTGTGCGCGTGCGTGTGTGTGTGTGTGTGTGTGTGTGTGTGTGTGCATGTGTGTGTGTCTGGGGGGTCTGTTCTTGCCCACTGACACAGGCATGCAGGTGTGAGTGTAAGCAGGGCTATCCTGAACAATTAGACTCAGCTTCCTCCTCTCCCCTTCTCCACTCTTTCTCTCTCTCTCTCTCTCTCTCTCACTCTCTTTCATTCGTTTCTCTCTGTCTTTCCTCCTCTGCTTTCTGTTAGTCTCCCTCTTGTTTCCTCTCCACTTCTCTGTCTTTTATCCTGTCTTCCTGTCTTTCTCTGGTTCCCATTAGTCCTGAGTCCTGTCTATCATGTATCTCTCCACCTCCCATCCTCCAGATATCCTCTGATTGAGGCACCATCCACCTGACTGCCCCCCCCCCCACCTTCCCCACACACACACACACCTAGACACACAGATAGCCCATTTCCATTAGAGGAACCGGAACATAGTTTTACAGGGCTGGGGCTGTTTGTTTCCGTTTCCTTTAGACGAACCGTCCCGTAACGCAATGTTCCGGGAACTTCTACGGGGCTGAATCGAGTCCCTGGCTTGAGGTAGGTACTTCAGTGTGGCCCTGAAAAACTCCTGAATAGTTTCACACACACACACACACACACACACACACAAGTGAGAGAACACACACTTTGTATGTGATTGACCTAAAGCCTAAATGAATCTGTCCCAATAACACAGTTCCCACAGCGTTAAGTCAGTGCCCACGCCCAGCTGTCCAGTGGTGCCCAGAGGTGGCCTGTGGTGCCAGCTGCCCAAGGTTATTGCATTTCCTCCCTGCGGCTTCCAAAACTGAATCTCCCCTCAGACATGGAGAGACTATCAAGACCCAGCGGGGGAAATTACATTGAACCAATCACGGTCCAGGACGCTGTGTACTGAACGACTCCAGGAGAATTATCCTCCATCCCGAGTCAAGAATCAATCAGTACTCGGCTGCCAAGTGACCAGGCAAATATTTACTTTACCCGGTGACAGAACTGTAGTCTTCTCGTCATTTTGAAAAGCGAGACGCCAAAAAAAGACGGAACCAAATGAGCGGCTGCGGTGGAAGTGTGGAGTGAGGAGAGGAGAGGAGGAGAGAGGGAGAGCAGAGGAGAGGAGAGGAGGAGAGAGGGAGAGCGGAGGAGAGGAGAGGAGAGAGGGAGAGCGGAGGAGAGGAGAGGAGAGAGGGATGAGCGGAGGCCTGGTTTAGGAGGCGGCTTGGCCGGCCGGCCTGTGTGAGCGACGCACAGATATCCATCTGGGTTTTGTCATGTTAGACATGGGCCCGTGTCATTTTCTTCTGTAATTAGGGAGAGATTTATTTTGCTGGGCTCCCTCTGGGAAGGGTTTTTATGTGGCTCGGGTTTGGAGCGCGCTCACTCGCTCGCTTGCTCGCGAAGGAAACGCTTCATCCGCCATCTTACATTCACAAACTAAACATCGGGAGCCCGACTTTTTCCGCTTTACTTTCACCTTTTGTTTGAGTGCATGCAGACACTTACAGATATAGACACATGCCCACACACACACACACACACACACACACACACACACACACACACACACACACACACACACACACACACACATACACATACACATACACACACACACACACACACACACACACACACACACACACACACACACACACACACACACACACACACACACACACACACACACACATACACATACACACACACACACACACACACACACACACACACACACACACACACACACACACACACACACACCACACACACACACATACACATACACATACACACCACACACACACATACACCACACACACACACACTTACTCGTATGAACACATGGCTAAATATGCACACACACACACACTTGCATAAACACATGTCTATACATACACACACACACACCCACCCACACACAAGTTGTCGACCACAATTCCGTGATTTATTATCTAAAGGGTGTGTGACGTATATGGGTATGTGTGAGCGAGTGTTTCATGTTTGTACATTGGTTTTGTACAGATCCCACACACACATCCATACAGACACATACACACGCACACACTCCTAAGCTAGAGTACTTGATTTGTTGTCAGGGGGCCTTATGTAATAATATATAATTTAGAACCAAACTAAAAGTTATTGCGCGGCCACAGTCCAATCCCCCGCTACGCTAATGAGAGAACAAACCTCCACTCCCACTGACACACATCAAGACAGCTCTATTCCCCCAAAGCAAATGTGCTCAGGCAAAAGCACAAGGGCACACACACACAACTCCACCCCCCCCCCCCCCACACACACACACACAGACACACAAACACCCAGGCATATGCATACACACATATATTCACCCCCCCCACACACACACACGTAGACACACACACAACCACACACACACACTTCCCTCTCCTCAAATGAACAAAAACTGAATCACATAATCGATACCTTTCAGAGCCCACAACCCCCCCAACTTGATCAATACAGCTCAATATCCCCGATCAGTGCCTTTTTTTCCATATTAATTAAGGCAGTTCTCCATGCGGGGACAGAGAGGCACTTACAGCCACACCCCTGCGTGATGAGAGGTGATATATGGGCTACTGCCAACGCCAGGGAGGTAAATCAAAACTCTCCATAAAGGAGGAGGAGGAGGAGGCTGCTAAGTGGAATGGCTTTGATTTGTCTGGTAGATGGCTGCTGAGTCCTCAGCTCCATGCACCATGAGGACTGTGGCCCCTGAGGCCCTGAGGCTGGCCCTGTCTGCTCCCTGCTCTCTGCTCTCTGGTCTGGTCCTGGTCTGGTGTGTGTGCTGTTGCTCTGGGCAGGCGCCCACGCCAGAGGCTCTATTCCTGGCTGTGGTGCCGAGGGGTGGCCCCCACTGGCCTCAGCGGGGGCCTGGAGACTCTCTCTCTCTCTCACTCTCTCTCTTTCTTTCCCCCTACCACACACACTCCCTCACTTTCAGTCTCTCTTTCTAAGTCTCTCTTTCTCTCTCTCTCTGTCTCTCTCTCTCTCTCTCTCTCTCTCTCTCAGTCTCTCTCTCTCTCTGTCACTCTCTCTCAGTCTCTCTCTCACTCTCTCTCTCTCTCTCTTGCATGAGCAGATTCCATGTCATCATCAGTCTCTGGGGTCATCTCCTCTCTTTTTTCCATCCCACTACATTCTGCTCTCCTATCTTTGCTCCTCTCCTCTCCTCCTTTACTCCTCTCATCTCCTCTCCTCTCCTCCTTTACTCCCCTTGTCTCCTCTCCTCTCCTCTCCTCCCATCTCTCTGGTTTCTAGTCTTTATTCTCGTCTCGTGAGTCTCCCTCTGATTGTTTTATTTCGGGCTGACAGATGGACATGTCAGGGCCTCCGAGTTTATTTTCAGCACACTCTCCTCAGTCCACAGGGGCCTCTGTGTCTTTCTTCTCTCTCTCTCTCTTGTTCTTCCTCTTTCCTCTTCCTCCTCCCTCTCCCTCTCTCTCTATCTCTCTTTCTCTCTGCTGTGTTGCTCTGATGGTAGGGTCTCCTAGTTGGCGTTTAACTATCTCAGACAGGGAATGAACTTGGCACATAAAACCTTCTTCACCCCCCCCCCCCCCCCCCCTCCAGCAGCACCCCACACTTCTCTCTCTCTCTCCCTCTCTCACTTTCTCTTTTCTGTCTCTCCTCCTTTCCTTTCCTTTCCTTTCCATCCCTGACACAAATGCAGACGATTCACAGAAAATGAGAGATAATGGCCAGCGTCCAATGGGGCTGTGCTAATCACCGTGCATCGTGGGAAAAGCTCAGTACGAGGGACGGAAAGCAGCCCATTGTCTGGAGGAGATTAAAGGCCCTAAAGGGCCGTATTGTCTGCGGAAGGGATAAATCTTCCTGCTGTCAGTCAAACCTGAATGAAATTCTCCTTGGCTTCTAAAAGGGGCTTATCTCCGCTCAATAGCGTGTTGCGCTACAAGCAGGGAGGAATGTATTTTGTGAACTTTTGTTGCTGACACCTTATAAAAAAATAAATACGAAAGCGAAAAGACGAGGAGGAGAGAGAGGTCGGGATCTGGAGGGGTTGGGGGGGGGGGATTGCTGGGGTAGAGGAGTGTTTTTTGGAAGGCTGTCTGAGCGAGGATGTCCATTGGGGCTGATTGTTATGGGGGGGGGGGGGGTGCTGAAGCGGGAGAAATGCCCCGTGCAGGAGATTGACTGTCGCTGGGCTTTTGAGGGAGAAGAATGTCGCCTCCATCCGCTCCTCCATCGTCCAGCCTCCGCTCACCTCGCTTCTCGCGCCAACGGCCCTTGGATGAGCGTCCCACACCGGAAAACGCCATCAGGCCGCTGGCATGGCCTCTGGCCCGCAGTGCTACACAACCCAAACGCGGTGGCACCTTCTGAAAAGACCGTCGGCCGCACCGGCCTCTATCTCTCATCCAGCCCCCCAGCGAGCACTTGCCAAATACTGTTCCCTCACATCCCGACTTTATCTCCCGTCCAGCTGGGGAGTGTTGCCAAATCCTGCTCCTTCACCCCGGGCTTTTGGAGGGATCCTCCTGTACCCTCTGCATTTCAAACAGGCCTCCTCTTTCACGCCGAAGGAAGGGAGAACAAAACTCGACCTGAACAAAAAAGCCCGGCGAATGGAAGCACGGACAGTGCTGCCCTTTGAAACTTCCCCCACCTCAAAAAAGAGAGGTGTCCCATTTTTCATTCCTTTCTTCGGCCCTCTCTTTCTCTCTATTTGCTGGGTGTAAAAGAGAGATATTGATGATTCATAAAAAAACAAGACAGACAGACACAGAGAAAGAGAGAGAGAGAGAGAGGGAGAGGGAGAAATAAAAGGAGACAAAAATACAAGCCATCCTTCTGGCCTCTTTGGCCAGGCACTGAAGAGGATTTTCCGCTCGCTGTTCGAGGCTGATTCAGTGTTGTTGTTTGTACCGAGTTTAATGCTGCCCTTTCACAATCGACCCCGGCCACACTCAGCCCCCCCCCCCCCACACACTACCCCCGTCCTCCCTCCTCCTTCTCCCTGCTCCAACCCAACCACCCCCCACCACCCCCCACCCCCGCCTGAGCCTGGCTGCCTAACAAGGGAGCTTACACCTGCTTACCGGATTAATTTAATTAGCACGAAACAGAGACGGGGTGTGTGTGTGTGACTGGGTGTGTGTAGTATCAGTGTGTGTGTGTGTGTGTGTGTGTGTGTCAGTGAGTGTGTGAGGAGTTTGGATAGAGAGGTCGTGAAGAATTAACACAATGAAGGAACAAGCGCATTATTCCCCCTATGGGCAAGCTGGGCGGCAGCGATGCCGTTTTCAGAAGGCGGAAGTGTGGGTTTTGTTTTCAGCAGAGGAAGCAGAGGCGATTGTGTGTGTGTGTGTGTTTGTGTGATCCTGTAAGGGGAAGGCCTCCGTCTCCTTACCCCCCTTCTGTCCTGTTGTCCCAGATTTGTTTGGGTGCAAAGTTTTGGGAGTCTGTGGCCATTGTAAAGGAGACAACAGAGGTGCATTCTGTGAGTGATTGATGCGGAAATGGAGTCAACTGGTGTGTCACTGTCTCAGCAGCTCCAACCGCCAACCCAAGTGACAAGCACAGCATGAAACACACACCCAGAGACAGATGACCTCCGGGTCTGTGTTCACACTTTGGGGAAAGACCCGAGGTTGCTGTAGTTTCAGTCAACGTTTGGAAAACAGGAGAAAAAGAGAGAAAAGACTAGAGGGGGGAGGTAGGGAGAGAGGGAGAAAAAAAGGGAAGAGGGAGGCAGGGAGGGAGGGAAAAAGAGAAGAGACTATCTCCTTTAACGGGATAATTTCTAAGTAAGGACAGGTACAGTGTTCCTTGGACACTGGGGCAAAAAATTCCACCTCAATGAGGTATTGAAGCCCCCTTGGCAAAGTGGCCTGCCGTCTTTCGGGCCATGATGACATCAGTCAGTACTTTTTTCTTCTTCTTCTTCTTCCCTCTCTCCCCATTTCCTCACTCCATGCCTCTGTCTCTCTCTTCCTCTGTCTCCCCCCACCTCCTCTGTCTTTCCCCGGGTTGTCAGAGGAGCGGTGGACTGACGAAACAGAGGCCTGGATACCCAGAGCCATCATGCTAAACTAAACGCTAACAGATGTCTGGTTGCCCCTGCCATGTTTTGAGTCAGAGCATCAACACTTTTTGTAGGGCCCATCGCTGACCACATCGCCTGGCCTGGACAGGAGCCTTTAAATGTGAATTACCTTGCTTTTAGTGCTCTGTAGACGGGGGACAATCCACTGATGTATTCATAAGTTCTGGACTGCTTCACGGTCTCCCATATACATGTAATCAGTTTTCAAACTTGCCTTTCTGAAAGACACGTTTGAGGGGGAGATGGCTACTCTATTAGCCAGACAGTTGCTGTTAACAGAAGGGGAGTTGCTCTCAAGGTTCTTACAATGTTTCACATACTGAATTCTAGAACTTTTCATAGAAGTTCTAGCTTTCTAGACCGTCTAGAACTTCTGTGAGTCTTTTAGAATTCCTCCATGAGGAATTAGTATGAGTGAATTGGCCACCAGCGCCCTCCATCTTGTTCAGAGGCAGGCTGTCGCCCTGATGGAGGAGACCCTCTGACGGATAACCTCTTGAGAGGAAACATGGAGATGCTCCATGAAGCATCAGCATTCTTCATGAGACAAAGAACCAAGAGAGCAAAGGGATAAATGGAAGTTGGAAGT
>NW_027468881.1:18457420-18469920 GCF_046254945.1 Alosa pseudoharengus
TTTATCAGGGCCCCGTAATTAAGAAAGCCATTAGAATCCCAAACATGGGCTTCTTCGATCAGCCTCGTGCTGGCGTTGGAATTCCCGGAGAATGGATGGGAATCTCGTCCAGCGTGGCTCCCGACGGCCGACCCCTGTCAGAGGGAGCGGCCGGAGCGCCGGGAGGGCACTTAAAATAACCCCCGTGCGTTATATTTAGCATCGGTGGGGCCAAAGCAGCACAGAGCGCTCCAGCCAAGAAGCATGAAGCATAGACAAGAGAATGCTGAGAAGGAGCCAATGCTCCGCTGTACACCATCAGATTTTTTTTTACTATCTGTATCTATGAATAGGGAGTCCAGGATGGATGGAGAAATCTTGCTCTATTGTTTTGAGAGAGAGGGAGGGAGGGAGAGGGAGAGAGAGGGAGTGAGCGAGTGAGAGAGAGAGGGAGGGAGGGAGAGAGGGAGAGAGGGAGGGAGAGAGAGAGAGGGAGGGAGAGAGAGAGGGAGGGAGGGAGAGGGAGAGAGGGAGAGAGAGGGAGGGAGGGAGAGGGAGATAGTTAGTTGTGAACCCAAGTTTGTCATTAATTATCAGTGAGGTGTTGAAATGGTACATTTCCTGCTTCAGGCATCCAGATTATGACTCATTATTTATACCTCCAAATGGATTATTTTATCCCTTTTTGTGTGTGTGTGTGTGTGTGTGAATAGATTATTTTGTCCTCTGTGTGTGTGTGTGTATGTGTGTGAATAGATTATTTTATCCAGTGTGAGTGTAGTAAGTTACAGTCGTGTGTGTATGAAAAGCATATAGGGTCAGTTGTTCTTCTCATAGCTGCTTTCTCTCTTTCTTTCTTTCAGTCTCTTAATTTGTCCTTCTCTCTATCAGACCTTGTTCTCTCCAGCCATGTCTCCATGTATCCTTCCATCTGCTTTTTTCTTCCTTTCTTTTCATCTCTCCCTCTCACTCTTTCTTTTATCCTTCACTTCTCTCGCCTTCCCTTTTTATCTCCCTCCCCTCTCCTTCTCTCCATCCCTCTCTCTCCTTCTCTCTCTCCTCGTCTCCCTCCTTCTCTCTATCCCTCTCTCTGTCTTTCTCTGTGCGACCCCGGCACATCAACTTTTGTGTGCTGATGAAAATCACACGTCCAGTCCAGGCCTCCCTGTGCGCCTCTGGCGGGGATGCGGAGGTCAGGATCGATAGCAAAGGTCATTTAGCTAAAAGGCAATTGGCTCCGCAAGCAAGAAATGTCAGGAGAGGAGAGCTATGAGAGGCACCACACCAGGCGTCTGTGTGTGTGTGTGTGTGTGTGTGTGTGTGTGTGTGTGTGTGTGTGTGTGTGTGTGTGTATGTGTGTGTGTGTGTGTCCATGCCTGCTCCCATGTGTGCGTGCCTTTATGTGTTTGCTATTCACACCTAGCACCCCCCACTGTTTCACTCTCAAAATGAAGGTGGACAGAGCTTTTAATCTAAAGTGTCTAGACTGTGTGTGTGTGTGTGTGTGTGTGTGTGTGTGTGTGTTGTGCGCGCGCACATGCACTAAACCTGCATGCCACTGTGTGTGCCAAAGGGCGGGTGTGATGCCAAATAACGTCTGCATTCATTACCTGCCGCTCCGCAGCTAAGGATTGTGGGACGGTGGGGGTCTTTGTGGCGGCTATTGTGTGTGAGAGGAACGGGGGAATAAATGAATAGAGAGCGAGGGAGAGAGGCAGAGAGGGACCGCGGCCCTGAGACGCTACCAGCGGAGCCACCTCTCTTTCTTCTCCTCCCTCTCATTCAGTCCTGCCTGTCTTTCATTCTTTCTTCCCTTTCTTCCCCTCCGCTCCTACTCCTCCTCTCTCCCTCCATTCTGCGTATTCACTGACGCTCATTTGGAACACTCACCTGCTGTTTCCAATCAGAGCCCTTTGTGTCGGCCTGCACAGAGCCAGCGCATAGGCCCGCCTCATACTGGCACTCACACACTTACCCACCACACACACACACACACACACACACACACACACACACACACACACACACACACACACACACACACACACACATACATACATTTTTACACACACACACACACACACTCACTGACACCTACATTCTTGCACACACACACACACACACACACACACACACTGACCCATACATTCTTACACACAAACACACACACACACTCACACTCACACTCATACACACACACTTACTGACACATACATTCTTACATTCAAACACACACACACACAGACACACACACACACACTGACCCATACATTCTTACACACAAACACACACACACACACTCACACTCACACTCATACACACACACTTACTGACACATACATTCTTACATTCACACACACACACACACACACACATGCATACACAGACACATTCATACACACACATACACACACAAATAGACAAGAGGGGTGAGGACAGGAGATATAAAAGGAGTAGAATGAACTCAGAGGGTTGAAAACAGAACGATCAGAAAAGAAAGACAAACAGCTAAAAATGACAGATCAGAAAAAAAACGAGTGCACCAGATGCGTGGTGTCTCTCCAGCCTGGATTCTCTCACGCCAGCTGAGGTGAGCCCGGGGTCAAAGGTTGTGGCAGTGGAGCGTGACCCCTAAATTAGCACCCCACCCTCCCACCACTTGGCTCCTTTGGGTAAATGCTGCAGATCTAGGCTTACCGAGTAGCATCATCACACATGCAAACACACACATGCACACACACAGCACACATGGGCGCAGACACACATTCATTGCCTCCCATGACTAACACACACAAACCTGCACACTCTTCCAAACACAACATGAGTAAAATGGAGCACACAGACACACACACACTCTCTCTCTCTCTGCAGATCTAGGCTTACTGAGTAACATCACCACACACAAACACACACATGCACACACACACACACACACACACACACACACACACACACACACACACACGAGCGCGCACACACACACACACACACACACACACACACACACATACACACAAGGTGTGTATGAAACAGTGTAAGTGTAGAGCTAGATGAGGGAGAGGTGCATAGTGCAGCGGTGTTATTGTGAGTGACGTGCTGATATCACTATCCTTCTCCTGGGCAGAGAGGCTTTCATCTACCTGGTTCTGCGGCAGGACAGCCTGTCATAACAAACAGCGTGACTGTCAAACACACACACACACACACACACACACACACACACACACACACACAGCTCCAGACAGACTAGCTCCCCGGTGTCAGTATCCCTCCTGACTGTCTGTGTGTGTGTGTGTGTGTGTGTGTGTGTGTGTGTGTGTGTGTGCTGTTCGCTGTCTATCCCCTCTCAAATTTGCTTGTCACCCTCTACCCTCTCTAGATATCTCCGCCTCAATCTACCATCATGTGTCTCACACCGTCTGTCTGTCTGTCTGTCTGTCTGTCTGTCTGTCTGTCTGTCTCGATGCGCTTTTCTTCCCTCTGTCTTTTCATCCTTAGTTTCATTTGTTATCTTATCACATCTTACCTTATTTCTCTCTCCCTCTCCCTCCCTCTCTCATTCTCTTTCTCCCTCTCTCTCTATCTCTCTTTCTTTCTCTTCCCCTCTCTCTGACTCTCTCTCTCTCTCTCTGTCGTCCTCTGTTTTTGGCAGAGAAGTGGGTTGCTGTAACCTAACTCAGGTGAGCGCAGCTCAAAGTGGCGTCTGGTCTGGTCTGGTCTGGTCTGGTCTCCTCTCTTCTAGTCTATACCTCACCTGTGTGACTGACCTGCCCTTTTCCTCTTCATCCTCCTCCTCCTCCTCCTCCTCCTCTTCTCCCTCTTTACAAGATGCTCCAACCCTTCTGCACCAACCCTTGTTGCATTCGCTGAAAGATTTACCTACGAGCCACTTACCCTGAAATTCGAGTTCACTTCCTGTAACCTACAGTAAATGCCACCCCCGTTGAAATTTGGGGTGTATGTATTGTTGTGTGTGTGTGTCGGTGTGTGTGTGTGTGTCAGTGTGTGTGTGTGTGTGTGTGTGTGTGTGAATTAGTGTGGGCTTACTCTGGCTGGGCTAGGAGGGCATTGTAGAGCGCGGTGTCCTGTGTCGTGTGTGTGTGTCTCGTTTCAGAGGTAAATAATGAGAGATGAAAAGCAGTAACTCTAGAGTGGCTCGGCATCGTTGCTGATGTAATGGCCGTCCCCTTCTCCTTCAGGTGCGCCGTGCACAATTATGTGATTAGTCAGCTCACTGTTACACACTCTCAGGCCTGACACACACACACACACACAAACACACCTGGACATTCCAACTGGAGCAGGGAAGAGGAAACGGAGAGAGATTTCTTAAAGTGTTATTTGATCCTGTGCATCTCAGGGTCTTGCTCAGTGTGTGCTGCGAATGCAAATGTCAATGCAATGATCGGTGTGTGTCATGGAGCACAGGACACAGCTGAGCACGGGCCAGCTGAGCCGTGAGGTATGGAGCGGCTCCTGGAAATGGCCTTAGCTCTGGTCAGCTGCCTCCTCCAGAGTCCAGGCTGAGTCCACTTACCCCTCACCCAGATCAGACTGATCACACACACACACTCACACATACACACTAAAACACACACACACACTAAAACACACACACACACACACTCACACACACACACACACTCACACACACACACTCACACACAAACACACTGAAATACACACACACACTCACACAGACACATTCACACTCACACACTCAGACGCACACAGGCATGCACTCACTCAGACACACACAGGCATACACTCACACAGACACACTCACACACACTCACACAGTATTATAAGCATCCAGAGACAGAGAGAGAAACACACACACACGCACACACGCACACACACACGCACAAGCACACGCACACGCACACGCACACGCACACGCACACGCACACACACACAGACAGACAGACAGACTCACACACACTCACACAGACTTATAAGCATCCAGAGACAGACAGACAAACAAATGCAATCCAAAAAAGGCCTCCATCCACAGTTACACAGAAGTTCAGTGGCTGCCAAACGCAAGCCGGAAGAGGTGACAGATCACATCTGCAGATGGGAATTTGAGTTCCTTTGGCAGACTGGTCCAGAGTCTTGGTGTGTAGACACTAAACACACGGTCCCCTTTCTGTGATGCAATCATGGCATGTCCAGGCATCCCTGGACTGCAGACCTTGCAGGATCGTGATGGGATGCACGGC
The DNA here is from genome assembly GCF_046254945.1 of Alosa pseudoharengus. Lineage (NCBI taxonomy): Eukaryota > Metazoa > Chordata > Actinopteri > Clupeiformes > Clupeidae > Alosa > Alosa pseudoharengus. The sequence goes on from NW_027468881.1 coordinate 18,462,622, forward strand.
AATAACATGTACATTGTATAAGTTGGGGCTTGACCATTAAAAGCGTCAAAACGTCAGTGCAACTTTATAGTTATAGTACATACTTTACAGGTTCTGTATTTGACATGAAGCCAATGTAAGGCTGCTAGTACTGGGGTGATATGTACTCTTTTCCTTGTGCCAGTTAGCAGTCTAGGCACTGCGTGAGTCGTGTGTGCCGTGACTGTGGGCATGTCTCTGTGTGTGTGAGTCCGTGTGTGTGTGTGTGTGTGTGTGTGTGTGTGTGTGTCTGTGTGTGTCCATGTGTGTCGTCTCTGCGTAGCGTCCTGTGTAGTCCTGTCTCTCAGACATGGCCTGACCTAATTAGGGTGCACTGGTGGACACAGGTAATAGGCCTTGCTGGCCCTGCTCTTTCACAAGGCTCAACTTAAACTGAAAGAGATTAGACAACTTTTGCAAGATATTAGCTGGTCAAAAATGAGAAAAATGTCCCTAAGCTCCTTGATAGTGAAGGGAGAGCAAACAGAGCAGCTTTTGTTCCCGAGGCAAGGTGCACACTGGTGCGAACATGGGGGGTGGGGGTGGGGGTGGAACGGATCAGTGCTGACCAGACAGGGGACACCAAGCAGCTGGGTGTGTATCTGTGAGTGTGTGTGTGTGTCTGTGTGTGTGTGTGTGTGTGTGTGTGTGTGTGTCAGTGTGCACTAGGGGTCTGTGCACTTGGTGAGGTGTGCACGTACAAGAAATGTGTGCCATTGTTGTGTTTGTGTTCATATTCATACATATCTGTGGCTTGTGTCTGTTCCAATGCATTTGTGTGATATCTGTGTGTGTGTGTGTGTGTGTGTGTGTGTGTGTGTGTGTGTGTGCGTGCACGGGAGGCTGTGGTGCTGATCCTTGGCCAGTTAGACCAATCAGCTGTGGGAATTACTCTGGGGATTAGAGTCCGACCCAGCAGCGCAGCACTTGAAAAAATATAAGAGAGGCGAAAAAATGTGCCCACCCATGAGGCCTGCGGCTCTGGTGGCCATCTAGGGAGAGGAGAGGAGAGGAGGAGGAGAGAAGAGGGGAGGAGGAGGAGAGGAGGAGGACATGAAGAGAGGAGGAGAGGAGAGGACTGAGGAGGAGAGGAGAAAAAATGTGCCCACCCAGGAGGCCTATGGAACTGGTGGTCATCTAGGGAGAGGAGAGGAGGAGGAGAGAAGAGGGGAGAGGAGGAGATTAAAGAAGATGGAGGAGAGGAGAAAAGGAGAGGACAGAAGAGGAGGGGAGGAGAGGAGAAAGGAGGGAATGATTGAGAATAGAGAGAACAATGAAGGGAAGGATGTGAAGAGAGGAGAGGAGAAATGGAGGGCAGACGAGGAAGAGAGGGAGTAGAGGAGAAAAGAGAAGGAGGAGGAGTAAGGAGAGGAAGGGATGAGAGGAAGGGATGAGAGAAGAGGAAAGCAAGAAATGGGCAGAAGAAAAGAGTTACTGCACAGGAGTAGGTGGTGATGAAAAAGAGAAGAGAAGAGTAAAAGATGAATAGAAAAGAGGAAAAGGAAATGAAAAGAGGAAAAGAGGAAACAGCAGGATGAGAGGAGAAGAGTGGAAGTGCTCAGAGAAGAGATAGAGGTCCTGCTACTGGTCAGGCCCTTCACAGCCTCTCTCAGTCCAGTCGCCTCTCATTCAGTCGCCCATTAACTTGTTTGTTTGTCCTTCAGTCCAGGAAAAAGAGGGTGATTATGTGAAAGGCATCATCATTCCGGGAATCCTCCATGCTGTGTGTGTGTGTGGGTGTGTGTGTGTGTGTGTGTGTGTGTGTGTGTCTCCCTGAGGAGATGATGATGATGAGGGAGTAATTGTGTATTGTGTCATCTTGTCTGCTCAGAGCTCTGTGTTGATTTCAGGAGATGAGTCTCTCTGAGAGAGAGAGAGAGAGAGAGAGAGAGAGAGAGAGAGAGAGAGAGGGGGGGGGGGGGGTTGCAGATCAGGGGAGAAAAAGAGATTTGTGTGAGAGAACGAGCTGAAGCATCTTCTCTTCAGCAGGTGGTGGGAAAAAGGGTGAGAGTGAGAGAGAGAGAGTGAGTAGGAGGAAGAGAGAGAGAGAGAATGAGAGGGAGAGCTGATAAAGCCCCTGGTGTGTGAAGAGCCCTGGCCCCTGTCATCATTGTCCCCTTGTTGTGCCTGTGAAATCCCGCCCCCCCCACCTTGATAGAGAGACACAGAAAGGGGGGGTCCAGACAGACAGAGCCATGTGAGGGGGGGTCATATGGTGCAGCTTTAGTCTCTTTAGCCCCCTCACCCCTTCGTCCCCAGTCCGTATCATCCTGTCACAGGAATGTGGCTGACCCTTACGCAAAGCTGCATCATGTGTGTGTGCCCAGCCCAGCCCAGCCCAGCCCAGCCCAGCCAGAGGGCAAGCCAAGGGCCAGGACGCTGGTGCCAGCCTGGTACGGCCCTCTCCGGTGCCACCGCCTCTGCCACGGCTGCCAGTCCAGCTCAGGCCGACATCAATCACAGCTCAGCCCAGGGATCAGGCCTCTCTCTCTCTCTCTCTCTCTCTCTCTCTCTCTCTCTCTCTCTTTCTTTTTTCTTTCTTTCTTTCTGTTCTTCTAATGGGTTATGAACGGGACGTTGGATTAATGAAGAATGTTAAACCTGTCTTTCAGATAAAAGCATGACAAAAACATGTGTGTTGCTATTTTCTTTTTTAACTTGAGGATTTGATAGATTGTTTGATACTAGATTAGAAATGTGCGTTCTCCTTTAGAACCATTAAGCTGCTGTGAAGATACTATTCTGAGAGAAGTGAAAGAACCCTTCTTAAATGTTCTAGATCACAACTTCTCCCCAAAAGGGCAGGTTTAGTGTTGGAATAAAAAAAGTAAGCTTTACTCCAAGCCTGTCTGCTCAGTGACTTCAGAGATAAGGTTGGTATTGAGGACCTGTTTTTGGAAAAGCATGATACCATCCAGAACACTGACAAAACCAAAACAAAATGGCCGCCAGGCCTTTGGTTGAGAGTCAGGATGAAGGCGAGACAAACACACTCTGAGATGAGTCAAGAGGGTCTGCACTGTGTTGATGTGTAGAGAGGCTTCCAAGAAGAATGTTTGTGTGTGTGTGTGTATGTGTGAGTGAGACAGTACGTGTGTGTGTGTGTGTGTGCATGTATGTGCGTGTCTGTGTGTGTGTATGTGAATGTGTATGTGACAGACAGTGGAAAGTGTGTGTTGTGGGGTGCTTGACTTCCTGGCTTGGAGCTCTTGACCTCTAGCGAGTCCTCTGCTTCAGCTCATCGTCCTCGTGCACCTCCGCTATCTCTGGCGCTCTCGCGACGGCATTCTTTCACGTTAGCGGCAGCACCACACAGATAGGCCCTGCTCGTCAACTCGCTGGGACTGGACGGGGTGGACAGTTCGGTTCACTCCCAGCCAGGCTTCACACGCACACACACACACACAGATCTGCGTGGACTCACACACACACACACACACACACAAATGTAGTCCTGCTGCAGAACAGAGGATTCAGGAGACGGCATGGCAGCGTTTGGTGAGTTGGATCAGAGCAGGTTGAGGTTGTACTCTTATTTTCGCATGTGTGTGTTGTTTAGAGATATTAGTGTTGAGCTTGGGATTTTAATCGCTGGGCTGTGGATGTGTTTGTGTGTGTGTGTGCGTGCTTGTGTCTGTGTGTGTATGTGTGTGTCTGTGTGTGTGTGTGTGTTTTCTGTAAAAGAACATTTTGGCTGTGTGTGTGAGCAACTCACTTTCTCATGGTATTGAGACAGTATAAAAGAGAGGACACATAAAAGGTGTGTGTGTGTGCGTGGGATAGATAGAGGCCGAGAGAATGTCACCTGAAAGAGATTTATGCTGGCAGAGTTTAGTGCGGTCATACTGGAGGGTCTTGTTAAAGCGACAGGACAGTCCAACATAATCCGTCCAGTGGGAACTGGTGGCTCCTTATCTGGAGTGATTGCTCTGGTCATTCATTTCTACATTTCATTTTATTTTAATGTTGATAAATATGATACTGCCCTCAGTGGTCAAACAGTGTTAGTGTTAATCAATAACAATGACTTAAGGTTTTAAGTCACCTGTTATGTCAACTCATTTCTCAATGGGATCAATATTTTGGTCAGTATGGGCTACTATATAATCGCCCACTTCTTTCTCCCCCTCTCTCTATCCCTCTCTCTCTCCCTCCCCCTCTCTCTCCCTCTCTGGAGGATGATGTGTTGTATCTCAGTGTCGAAGGCCTGTCATGGCGGTTAGGGGGCTCATTCGTTTAGCGGGGAGCGACATGTCATGCCTGGCCGGCAGAGCCCATTCTTCATCGTCTCGTTGTGTCTGTCCTCTTCAGACACGGTCGGACAGCTTGCGTCATGACCTTTCACCCCCAGCGCATACACACTGCTGCGCTCCTTAGCAGACCTGGAATATCACACACAACACACACACACACACACATACACACACACACACACACACACACACACACACACACACACACACACACACACATACACACACACACACACACACACACACACACACACACACAGACGGGAGACCATGGTTAGACTGATGAATCGGTCAGTGTGGGACATGGCGACAGAGCAATAACACTTCGATTGTCCTCTGTGCTGGATGGAGCGATCAGAGATGTCAGGAGGTTAAACGTCCCTCTTAAAAGGCCCAGTCTGTGTTGCGTTGGTGGTCAGTTCACACTGGTCACACTGTTTGTAGGCTTGAAGAAGTGTTTTCACACACGTACATGTGTATGCGTATGTGTATGTGTCACATGTTTGCTTGTGCATTTCAGAGCTCACCCAAACTCAGGTAGAGAAGCCTTTCAACTGTCAGAGTGCCAGTGTGCATAACAAAAACAGCATCCTGAAAAAAGGGCTGAACACTGCAGATGAGCCCATGTCACTGGCCATAAAGACAGCAACATCATCATTTGTGCTTTCATACAGTGTGTGTTCAGACATGGCTATTCAATTCGAAGAATTCAAGGAGTTGTCAGACAAAAAAGTGTTGCACAGCAGTGCACTGTATGCTCTTCATCTGTCCTCTCCCTCTCCCTCTCTCTCTCTCTCTCTCTCTCTCTCTCTCTCCTTCTCTCTCTCCCTCTCTGTCCCGTTCTGTAACTGGGATGCTGTTTAATATGAGGACTGATGAGCTCCATTCTGGGGCCATTCCCCTCCCCTCGTGATTAATGGCCCCGTGCGGTGGCATCAGTGGCCTGCCACCGCCTCGCGTTTCTACGGCCATCCCCCGTCGCCACGGCGCTCGGGAATTGATGAGGAGAGGCGGCCATTTGCAAATCAAATGTGAGGAGGGAAAGGCCTCCGCCACCTCTCCTCCTGTCCTCCATCTCTCTCTCTCTCTATCCCTCCCTCCCCTCTCTCTCCCCCTTTCTCACTTCCTACATGCTCGTTAAGTGTCTGTCCCATTTGTTATGCAAATAGGGGCCAGGGCTACGACATCATCTCCAAAGCGTGATAAATATTTGATCAGCCATAATGGAAATTGTCAAGCTCATCTAATTGTGCCACATATTATCTGAGGCAGAGTATGGTTATTGCACGTAGCCTTTGATCTCTCTCCTTCTCTCTCTCTCTCTCTCCCTCCCTCCTCCTCCCTGTCTCTCTTCCTCTCTTCCTAACCTAAGATTTCCTTTTACTCTGTCTGCTCTATCACTTCTCTGCTATACCTTTGCTTCCTATTTTCTCTTGATCCCTTCCTTTTTCTCACTTCACCGTTTCTCCCATTCTCTCCTCTCTGCTCCTCCTCTCTCCTCCTTTTCCTCTCCATTTCTGTTCCATCTCTGTTTCCCTCGCCCTCACTCGCTCCCTCTCTCACTCCCCCGCCTCCCTCCGGTCCTCTCCAGTCTGGCGTAGTGGAGCGGTTCGGCTCGGCTCCTGCCCTTGGCTCTGTTTCGTGGCCCAGGCTTTGATATGGCTCCGCGTCTTCCTATTGTGTGAAGCATTGCATCCTCTCTGACCTTGGCGCTTCCTGTGAGGGGAAGCTCAGGGCCAACAGTCACACTCATTACTCTCCATGGCTTACAATACACGCCATCAGCTCTGAGAACCACACACACACACACACACACACACACACCGGACCTTGATCCAATCCAATCTAGAGTGTACTAGAGGGAACTTGGAATGGAGAACATCTTCCTAAAATAGGTATAATCAGAGCCATATAGAAAAAATCCTTTATACGTCTCTGGGGTTGCGTTCCCTGAGAATGCAGATTGCTGTTTGTTTGAAGTTATTGTGTGCATGAAACATATTGACATAGCATACATCATCATATCATATTCTATTAGTAAGTTGATTGCTGGATTACTATATTATCAGTGCTGTGATAGCAGATAGAACTCCGACTGGAGTACACTGCGTTCAAGTGTCCGATATGACTGTCCTTCCAGAGAACGGGCCTGTAAAAGGCTGTTTGTTTGCCGAAGACGTGAAAACCTGTATGGAAAATCACCGAGCTGCTTTGATGTGTTCTGAGCACCGGTGCTTCATCAGGAAATGCTTTCTGAAATAATTGCTTGGCTATTATTCGTCAGACATGCAGCTTGACTAAGGCCTGATGAATGAGCTTTTACTCTGACAGAGAGGGAGGGAGAGCGAGAGAAAGAGAGTCTGACGATATGTTTGTGCTGTTATTCACAGGAAGTTTAGATAAGATTACGCTAATTGTGGCAGGTTTCAGCTCCATGCTCTTATCGCTGTGGCTGTGACCTGGCCTAGATGCCGATAGTACTTAGAGGTGGAACAATCGCAAGACTATGAATATGTTGTCTCGGTGTTCAAAAGAAGTCTTCAATAAGACCCTTACTAGTTGAGAGCTCAGTGCTTAGATTTACATTGCATTCAGAATATTATTTATACTGTATGTATATATATATATATATATATATATATATATTGAATGTCAGCTGAAACATTTATATTTGTGACTACTTTGTCTATACAATAAACACATTGTTTTGGATTATCGCTTTAGAATAAGCTATAATCTGTTGTTGTATAGTGTTGTATAATCTTTGTCTCTCTGACAAATAATCACTAATATTTATTATTACATCTGCTCTCTACACACATGGTGGTCCTGCTCCTTTCCCTAGTATCCTCTCTCTTTCTTTCTTTCTCTCTCTTTCTTTCTCTCTCTTTCTCTCTGTCCGGTTGCGACCGGGTGCTGGTGTTTCCCTGGTGACTCGGTGGCTTGAGTGGTGACAGTGAGTGTGACTGCAGCCCTCTCCTCGTGCGCCGCAGACAAAACAAGCTAATTGGATTGGAAGTTGAGCTAT
>NW_027468881.1:18477420-18479920 GCF_046254945.1 Alosa pseudoharengus
ACGGAAAACAAAACAAACAATCAGCCGATCAGTGCTTCAGCCCGACTGGATGAGTGAGTGAGAGAAAGGGAGGCCTCACTGAGCAGATGATGAATGGAGTTTTCATGAGGAGAGGAGGAGGCGCAGGGGCCGCAATTAGCGAAGCTCCTTTAGATGTGGAGGAGGAGGAGGAGGATGAAGGGACGGAAGGAAGGAGGTGGGTGAAAGAGAGGGGGAGAGGAGGAGAGAATAGGAGAAGAGAGGAAGGATGGTGGTATATGGTTGGAGAAGGGGAGAGGAAAGGTGGGAGAGGGGAGGAGAGGAGGACAGGGGTTGGAGAAAGGGAGGAGAGAAGCGGTGGGGAGAGGAGGAGAAGGGGAGGAAAGAAAGAGGGGAAAGGGTAGATTTGAGGAGTGAGATGTGTGTTTGGCTGGCTGAGCCAAGCTATGAGTCTGGCCCTCAGGGCAGCCGGTAATGTGCTCTCTGGAATGGAGGAGCATGTGTGTGTGTGTGTGGGGGGGTGTGTGTGTATGTGTGTGTGTGTGTGGGTAGGATTTGATGAAAAGGCATAGAGGCCCATTCCCCACTCTACAGCTGCTTCACGACTCCTCAGCCAAATGTATCTTTGTGCGTGTGTGCATGCATGAATGTGTGTGTGTGTGTGTGTGTGTGTGTGTGTGTGTGTGTGTGTGTGTGTGTGTGTGTTTATGTTTATGCATGTGTGGGTTATACCTGTACTATACCTATTTTTATGGCGCACACAGATGAGCAGCATTGGCGTTAAATGCGTCTGTAGGACACGGTCTGGTGTCTGGTATATGCTGTTCAGTGCATATTATGTGAGGGCAAAATAAACTGATATCTAGCGGGATGTGATTTCTGTCTGCTCTTTTTGTAGCACAAACTAAATCTGAGCTGCTGCTATGAAAGAAAGGTAATATCAGAACTCACAATCACAATTGCCTCAGAGTTACCTCACAAAGGTAGTATCACCATTTTAAAATAGTAAAAACGAAAAACATTGCACCCTACGGTTCTGGGCATGACTGTGGTCAGTTAGCTGCGCTGGTGTGTCTGTTGTGCTGCTGTGGTCAGTTCTGCGCTGGAGTGTGTGTTGTGCTGCTGTGGTCAGTGCTGCGCTGGAGTGTGTGTTGTGCTGCTGTGGTCAGTGCTGTGCTGGAGTGTGTGTAGTGCTGCTGTGGTCAGTGCTGAGCTGGAGTGTGTGTAGTGCTGCTGTGGTCAGTGCTGCGCTTGAGTGTGTGTAGTGCTGCTGTGGTCAGTGCTGCGCTGGAGTGTGTGTAGTGCTGCTGTGGTCAGTGCTGCGCTGGAGTGTGTGTTGTGCTGCTGTGGTCAGTGCTGCGCTGGAGTGTGTGTTGTGCTGCTGTGGTCAGTGCTGCGCTGGAGTGTGTGTTGTGCTGCTGTGGTCAGTGCTGCGCTGGAGTGTGTGTTGTGCTGCTGTGGTCAGTGCTGCGCTGGAGTGTGTGTTGTGCTGCTGTGGTCAGTGCTGCGCTGGAGTGTGTGTTGTGCTGCTGTGGTCAGTGCTGCGCTGGAGTGTGTGTACGGGGAGGGGAGCAGCAGCGGTGGCTCTGGCTGAGGGGGGTAGGCAGGCCCCAGAGCATATGCTCTGGTGTCGTTAGCCAGAGCTAAACCTGCTGCTCCCTATTATAGAGAAGGATGCAGCCTTCTGGTGGACGTCTGTCCCCTGTGTGTATGTGTGTGTGTGTGTGTGTGTGTGTGTGAGTGAGTGCAGGCCTATGGAAATAGCCTTCTGTTGTGTGAGTCCCTTCCCTATGTCTCTCTCTGTGTGTGTGTGTGTGTGTGTGTGTGTGTGTGTGTGTGTGTGTGTGTGTGTGTGTGTGTGGGTGGGTGTGTGTGTGTTTCTTCTCCTCTCTCTCTACTCGTCTCTCTACCCTCGGGTGTTGATGTGTTTGTGACTCAATTTGGCAAATGTAAGTTGCTATTGATTATTATTAATATTTATCATGTTTGTGAAAATGTCTTTTCCCAGTGCTATTAATCTTGCCTGTTAATAAATGTCTGAACAGGCTGGCCTCTATGCCCTGGGGAGCTAGACTGACTAGAAAGGCAATCAGAGAGGCTGACAGCAGCCCTACACACACACACACACACACACACACACACACACACACACACACACACACACACACACACACACACACACACACACACACACATACATACATGCATGCACACACATATGCACACACATATGCACACTCTCTCTCTTACACACACACATGCACACTCACACACACACACACAGGCATACTCACATGCACACAAACACATGCAAATGTGCAGATAGTAATATTAAATATAATTAAAGTATTATATTAAAGACAAAGGTATAGGAGGAGTTGTGCATTCCCTAAGGATTTTATATATTGTATAGATTTCAATCCAGTGCATATATACATTACACACATGCACAATGGTGGAGGAACACTGGCTATAGCATACACACACTGACACTTCCCCTGTAGAGAACATACAGTACACA
>NW_027468881.1:18484920-18489920 GCF_046254945.1 Alosa pseudoharengus
ACACACACACACACACACACACACACACACACACACACACACAGATTCACACACGTTAAATAAATGGTTGCTCAATTTTAACTGTTCGCTGTGATCTCTGTCTGCATGTTTAACTCTCTGAGTATTTAATAGATTTTCCAAGCCCTGTCTATTCTCAAAATTGAGCTCGATGGGCCAGACGCCAGCTTAACGCAAGCGCAAGCCTGGAGAAGAGGAGAGAGAGAGAGCGAACGAAGGGAGAAAGAGATGGAGAGAGAGAGAAAGAGGAAAAAAAAGTTTTAATAGTTTGAAAACACTTTTGATTCTTGCGCAGTGCTCCAGCTCGGCTGCGGCCATAAAAGTTTAATTGATCTGTGAATATGGGAAGCTACCGCTGGACCGCGCGCTCCCCTCTTAATTGGCTGGACGGTCAGAGCCCCGCAGAAGGTCTGATCATTAAAAAAAAGAGAGAGAAGGAGGGAGGGAGGGAGGGGATAAAAAAGAAAACGGCTAAAGCGTTTCTTTTCCCTCAGAATCACAGGATGACGCAGAATCTTTTTTAAAAGCCTTTATTTTTATGGCCGCGGCTTTATGGGATACATTTCCCGGATCTCTCAAGACTGATCAACCATGCCAGTCTGCATGCTCCCTCTGTCTCTCTGCCTGTGTCTCTCCGTCTATCCATCTCTCTATCATTCCTCCCTCTCTCTCTCACTCTCTTTTCCCATAGCACATTCTCTCTCTCTCTCTCTCTTTCTCTCTTCCTGTCTGCCTTGTGTCACTTGTATTAATATTTCAGATTTACATCTTCAGTTACACGTCCGTTAACTCTGCGACTGGGCTGGCTGTGGGCTCGGCCGCTTTACAAGGGCCTTCTCGGAGAGACCCTCTCGCTTTTTATGTGATCTCGAAGAGAGGCAGCGGGCTGATGTCGTTATATATCGCCTGGCGGCACAATCCCTGAGCGCCGCCGCGGTTAAATGACATCAGCGGCAAACGCACGTGACGGTGCAGCCGCACCAATGAGACGCACAGGGAGTCATAAAGCAGCAGGGATCGGTGGCTCGTGATTGGCTGAAGTCAGAGGCTCGGAAAGAGATAGGATGTTCCCATTGGTGGAGATTTTTTGGGGAAAGACTGATCAGAGTTTGAATCCAGTAAGCTCAACAGTGTCATAAACCCAAGCTATTTAATATGGCTTTGATCAGTGTGATTAAATGACATTGAAACATCAGAGTTTGGTTTCTGTCGTGTTAATAGGGATTTGTCAGCGCACAAAGAGAGCAAGATGGAGATTCCAAATCCAGAGTGGAACGACCCAACACATAAACTCAGTAGTGAATGAACGATATGGAACATGATGACAGAGACAGAGATATCTAGAAAGATGGACAGAAATGAAGAGATGTAGAGAGAAAGAGATTGAGAGAGAGAGAGAGGAGAAAGAGTGAGAAAGAGTAACTAATAGTATACTAACTAACAGGAGAAAGAGAGGAGTTGGCGTGAGTCCCTGCTACCTTGTGATTCTACGTAAATAGTGGGGAATTCAAAAGGAATCATGTTGGAGTCGTAAAGCTATGTTCTTGGCCATGCTGTGATTGGATACACTCCTGCAGTAATTGCAGCCCCGTTAGGCCTGATTGCTGGTCTGATGTTTGGATAGCAAACTGCAGCGCTGCTTCGACAAATTACACCGAATCTCCCCACACACTGACACCAGCGTCGCCCCGGTGACTGCTAGACTGGGGTTTTGTATGGACATGCTCATATGTGTATCAGATCAGTGTGTGTGTGTGTGTGTGTGTGTGTGTGTGTGTGAGTGAGTGTCTGTGTGTCTGTGTGTGTTAGTGAGAAAGAGGGAGAAAGAAAGAGAGGCAGTTGGCTGACTTGTCAGTGATTGTGTGTGAGACTCTTTATAAACTTTATTTCTTTACAAAAAAATCCTTCTGCTTCAGCACATGGCTAGGTGAGCGCAGTATAGATAGTTGGTGTTTGTGCTGATCTTTGCGTATAACGAGCTCTGGTCACTCCTCCCTGACCGGTGCTGTTGAGTGAACACTGGAGCTCTGTCTTTTTCACCGCCTGCCCGGCTCTCTCTCTCTCTCTCTCTCTCCCTCTCCCTCTCTCTCCCTCTCCCTCTCTCTCCCTCTCCCTCTCTCTCCCTCGTTCTCTTCCAGCCGTTCTGTCTTTTCGCTCACTGGTGTCTATTTGGTTCTTCTTGATGCTCCTTTGAAGCCGTCTCTACGCTAGTCACTGACAGATCAATTGAGTTAATGGCTGACCATTAGGAGGCAGAGGACGCCTGCTTGCTTTGGTGTGGAGATGTCAGAGTGTTTAAATTTTTCCGTCGTGGGCACCATCGTGTGTCTCGCGATTAACCGTCCGCCCGGCCTGGCTGGCACTACAATTATGCTGTCAAGCTCGGGGTGACGGTAAACACAGGTGACTGCGAAGGCCTCAGCTCTCTCACACACACACTCTCTCCCTCACACACACACACACACACACACACACACACACACACACACACACACACACACATGCACACACACAGACACCGTTTATCCTCATTATCTGTAAACTGAGAGGACAGGAAAGGGCCTCTAGTCTCACTGCGCGGAACATCAGCTCTCTCAAACGAAACATTCTAGAACAGCAGAAGCGGCAGTCTTTAGAATGTCTGACCGGTCCTAGAATGCTTCATGTGTTGCGTGGGCAGTGAAAACTGACTTAGTGTTTTGCCTCGCCAAGGCTAAGCATAAGAAATCATTGGTGCTTTTGGGGAAATTTTAGCCAGGCCATTGTTACCATACCAACTTGGACAGATCATAACACTTGCGGTCACCATGCCAGAAGGGGTTCCAAATCCCATTCTCATATTTGAGAAAATATGTTGAATATGTTCAGAATATGAGCGAGCATTTGATAGGCATTTCTTACGCCATTATGAGTAGCCAACATTGTGTAATTCAAATAGTAAATGTTGCCTCTGACTGATTCATTGGAAACATCTGTATGCAACAAGAAAAGTGATGATGATGACAATGATATTGATGATGTTGATGATAACGACGACGACGACGGCGACGATGATGACGACGACGACGACGACGATGATGACGATGATGATGACAACGATGATAATGATGATCAATGTTGAGTATGACAGACCTTTTGCCCAGAGTTCTAACTTGTCCTTTCTTTTCTCTCTCTCTCTCTCTCTCTCTCTCTCTCTCTCTCTTTCTCTCTCTCTCTCTCTCAGACGACAGTGAGGCGGTAGATAGCGTGTTTGCCACAGAGCCCAGCGTGCCCGGTGGAGGCGGAGGGGACAGTGCAGACGAGGAGACAGAAGATGGCATCATGTCGCCCATCCCCGCGGGCCCCCCCTCGCCGCACCCCAACGACGAGGACTTCACGCCCAAAGAGGGCTCGCCCTACGAGGTGCCCGTCTACATTCCAGACGACATTCCCATCCCTGCCAACCTGGAGCTGCGCGAGTCCTCCATGCCCGGCGCCGGACTGGGCATCTGGGCCAGGTGCCACATCGGGATGGGCGAGCGCTTCGGACCCTACAGCACCTCCACCTGCGCCAGCCTCAAAGAGACCACTTACGGATGGGAGGTAGGACACGTGCACACACACACACACACACACACACACACACACACACACACACACACACACAGACTGAAACATGCATGCACAACTAAAGACTTTTAAACCCATACACACAGAATTACACTCACTCTCCATCATTATGGAATATATTCTCTCTGTTACACACACACACACACACACACACACACACACACACACACACACAAATGCATGCGCAACAGGAAGTGGGCTCTTCACGATAATCATGAGTAAACTTATAACCACAAGAGTTCTATATTAGCATCACTATTTTGTTCCCTGCAATAATGGGATTTGAGAAGAATGTCAGCCTGTAGGCCCCTCTCTCCCTGTGGATGCACGTGTTTATGGTTGGAGAGCCCTGTTTGGGTTGGGGCTAATCTTTAGCTGGCCAGAGATTTATAAACATAAATAAAAGTGAAATGCGATGACGACGGAAAGGTCGTGACCTCAGGAGAAAGGTAAGTGAGCTATGAGCTCATGGGAAACAGGCGTGTGTGTGTGTGTGTGTGTGTGTGTGTGTGACATTTGGGTCACTTATTCCATATCTATATTATATATGCATCTTCACCAATCATCAGAGTCTTTGAAAGCCCCACAACACGCACACAGACACACACACACACACACACTCACACACACACACACACACACACACACACACACACACATAGACTGCCAGTTTCCAGTATGTTCCTGTCGTTGGTCCTGATTAGTGGACGTATCATTGTTTCTGCGGAGCCGCAGGCTCGTGGGTTCTGGGCGCGCTCCTTTGGTCACGCCACCCGAGATGGAAACGAAAGATGCGCGGGCCGCTCGTGGGCCCGATCCGACCAGCGCCGCTGACCCAGTCACTCTCATCTCGACATGACATCAGAGCAGAACCACATTAGTGGAGAAGCTCATTAAGACCGGGCCGCTCTGATGAAGAGCGGAGGGGGAGGAGGGCTTGAAAGCATTGAGTGTGTTTGAGGTTTGAGTGTGTGTGTGCTTTTGTGTGTGTGTGTGTGTGTGTGTGTGTGTGTGTGTGTGTGGGGGGGGATTTGATGAGGTCAGTGAGAGAGGGTTGTGTGTTACACATCTACCCTTACCCACATCTGTAATTATATATCAAACTAAAGAGCTGCTCTAATGAACCAGTGTGACTAGTGTAGAATTAGAGTGACTATAAGTGACTATAAGTGTGCGTGTGCGTGGACGTGTGCGCGTGCGTGTGTGTGTGTGTGTGTGTGTTATACATTGAGCCAGTTTCTTATAGACACTAATGAGGTAGTGCTCTCTCCCTCCTCTCTCTTTCTCTCTATCTCTCTGTCCCTCTATTGTGTGTTAAGAGTTGCAGTGGTGAGTACCACACAGCTGTCCAGTGGTGGTGTGTGTGTGTGTGG
>NW_027468881.1:18504920-18509920 GCF_046254945.1 Alosa pseudoharengus
CCATAGTTCTACATTGATAGTTGGATGTGTTCATATATTTTTCTCTGTGTTTCCCTGTCTGCTCTCTTTCTTTCTCTCCTTGTACATCTATTTCTCTGTTCCTCTCCTCTCTCTCTCCATCTCTCTCCTCTCTATCTCCATCTCTCTCCTCTCTCTCTCCATCTCTCTCCTCTCTCGTCCTCCGTGTGAGATGTGGTGCATATGTTGGCCTTGGCTGCAGTGTCAGTGGGATTTGTACTTTTCTGTTCCTCTCTTCTCTTCTCTCTCTCTCTCTCTCTCTCTCTCTCTCTCTCTCTCTCATCCTCCCTGTGTGTGATGTGGTGCATACGGTAGCCTGGGCTGCAGTGTCAGTGGGATAAAATCAAAACAAGCTCTCCGCTGGGATTGGGTTGCTTTTCTGTGCGCCCGTAGCCGGATCAGGAAATCAAGCCATGCTCTGGCGCGGGCACCCAATCCGGCCACTGTGTGTTTGTGTGTTTGTGTATGTGTGTGTGTGTGTGTGTGTGTGTGTGTGTGTGTGTGTGTGTGTGTGTGTGTGTGTGTGTGTGGCATGGGCACCCAATCCGGCCACTGGCCTGGCAGCGCGGGTGAGCGGGCAGGTCACGCCGGTGGCACGGTGTTCCCTTTCACCCGGGCACACACTCACGCTGCAGGCGGCCATTGTTCTGCCCCGGGAGCCTGTGCCACACACACACACACACACACACACACAGAAGCACACACACACACAATCTCTCTCCCACACATTAACACATGCATTCACTATTCTCTGTTTTCTGTCTCTCTCTGTCTCTCTTTCTCTCTCTCAAACACACACACACACACACACAGAGGAGGTAAACAGGAACTTAGCTATTCTTTCCTTTATCGCTTCCTCAGAAATGAATCCTGGGTATTTTCTTCAGAGGAGGAAGCCCATATTGAATTAGAAATTAGATTATGCTGTCATTTATACCCACACTGCCTGCTTGCACTATCTGTGAAATTGTTTCAGAAACAAATGTATAGGAAGTTTTAAATTTTGCTTATCAAGCCATATTACACGGGCTATTATGCCTGTGGAGGAAATGATGTGGACTTATTTCAATGGTACCGTTAGCCAGAAGAATGCATATCAGAGGCGTAGTGGAAGCATTGTGACCAGTGGACTGTAGCTTGCTAGTGTATTTTAGGCCATGTGATAGAAGGTGCTTTTTAATTGAACATACTTTAGTGTAGTTTTATCTATGTGCATTTATTTGGGTGAAACGCAAGCAAGTTTCAAACATGTCAACCAAATGTCTGATAGGCTGACTTATTGAAGGATTGTGTACCTTTGTATTGACATGCTCACACACACACACACACACACACACACACACACACACACACACACACACACACAGGCTGCCTTTCATTTTTTCTCCCACATTCCTCACCCCCCATCTTCTTTGCTTTGTGTTGTGGAAAAGTGCTAGTTGTTTCTCTCTCTTCTCTCCTCCTCTCCATCTCTCCGTATTGGTGCTGGAGTCTGTGCCATGCTCCCAAACCCCAGGCTTTAAGGGATTTGTGGTTTTCCAGTACAGGCTAAAGCCAATATACCTACATCAAAAAAAATAATAAAAAACTACACTCCTTCTCCTCTTTTCCCTCCCTCCCTCTCTGGCCTTCCACCCGCAGTCTTCCTCTTGTTGGTTAAAAAAGGGAGACGTTGGCATCACCTTTGTGTGCCTGTGCAGTCCACCCGTCGCCATGGCGAAGTGCTTCCTACGTTGTTGTTTATGTCCCCGTGAAGGGCAACGGGCTCTTAACCCCGCGTGCAGCGTGGGGCAGTGTAGTGTGTGTGCTCTGGCCTTGATTTGTCTTAATGACCAATGCCGGGGCCTGGACACTCCACAGAGCCCAGACACGGCTGAGAGGCTGGACTTTAGGCCGGGCAGGGGGAGCTGTCCTGGGGCAGAGGGGGGGGCCGGGGTCTGCAGGTTCCTGGTAGGAGAGAAGAGAGAGAGAGAAAGAGGGAGAGACAGAAAGAGAGAGAGAAAGAGAGAGAGAGAGAAGTGTGAGGTGCATTGAAAGGACTTTTTGATACACACACACACACACACAAATTTCACATAGTCTACACACAGTTGCACGGACGAAGGGGGGGGGGGGGGCTTTTCATTGGTGTGCGGGGTTTGGGGGGTAAGAGTAAAGGAAGTGGGGGTCAGCCAGTCATACCACAAACCCAAATCTACTCATCCTGGACCCCCCCCCACACTCCAGTAGTCCCCCCCACAGTCCTGCTGAAAGGCTTTAGGGGAGCCCCCTCTCTGGCTGGGCAAATTGAGAGGAAATCTGGCCTTTGTCACGTGCGCTGGAGTGGCAGACTGGCCTTTGTGAGGCGCTTACCTATAGATCAGAGCACACACAATGACCTTGCCCCACCCCACGCGTCTGCAGGGGTCGCTGGGAGGCTGGTGGGGCCAGCAGGTTTAAATGTGTGTGTGTACGTGTGTGTGTTTCTGTGTGTGTGTGTGTGTGTGTGTGTGTGTGTGTGTGTGTGTGTGTGTGTGTGTGTGTGTGTGTGTGTGTGTGTGTGTGCCCTTCATTGTAAGACATTTTTCAATGAATGTGAGTGGGGGAGGGTAGTTTCCGTTCCTCTGCCACAATCATCATCATCATCATCATCATCTTAGGCCTGTTCTCTCAGGGGATTCCGGCTTGGAAGAGATTTGCCATAATTTCCTCAGCAGAAACACCGTCTGTGTCGCATCATATGGAGAACAGGGGTGCTTGATTAGACCACGCAATGGTGTGTGTTACTGTGTCACAGTTCAGAGTAGCCTAAGTCGCAGTGACATTCAGACAGTGATACTAATGAATGTGATGGTTTGTGCTTTGCGTCTTTCCCGTTTTTTTTTCCCGTTTTTTTTTGCCGAGTCATTGTAAGGCTGCATGGTTGCCAGAGGAACAGGAAGTGGGCATTGTTTCTCAGTTGCTGACCGGCAGCTTGTGGTTGTTTAGTCTACAGCTGTGTGTATGTTAGTGTCCAAGTGTCTATGGACATATGAGCTTAGACCCCCCCCCCACCTTAAAGGCTACCTAAGACAACACTACATATGACTAGACCCCCCCCCCACCTTAAAGGCTACCTAAGACAACACTACATATTACTCTGAAGACATAGAATTTAGTCTTTTGTTATTTTTTATTATTTTATTTAAAATATATGAAAAGAATAGAAATGGTTGTTGATTGCATGGGTTAGATTTTATAGTTAAGCCAAGTACCCTTCTGTTTCCACCCAGAAAGTGACATCATTCACATTCTCTTGCCCCCCACCATGCTATCCTGCCCCATCAGGGCCATTCTCTGCCCCCTGCATGCTATTCTTCTGCCCCTTTCTCTATGTGTTGGATTTTGTCTTTTTTTCTCTGATGGACTGTGCTGTTCTTTCTTCTCTTCATCTCTCTCTCTCTTCCTTTCTCTCTATCATGCTGAAGTGGCAGCAGCTGGCTGCCTGATGATGGACTGGCTCCTAGTCAGCGCTCTCTGCTGCCCCCTCTGGGGTCTGGAGGGACTGCAGGGTGAAGCATGCAGAGCATGAGGGAGAGAGAGAGAGAGAGAGAGAGGGAGAGAGGGAGAGAGAGGGAGAGAGAGGGAGAGGAGCATGATGGATGATATGGTGACAGAGGGAGGAGGTGGAGAAGGAAGAGATGATGAGGGGTTATGTGTCTTATTACTGACTACAGAGGCCAAGGCCATCTCACTGGGGTGCTGTGTGTGTGTGTGTGTGTGTGTGTGTGTGTGTGTGTGTGTGCGTCTGTGTGTGTGTGTCTGTGTGCGTGCAGTTATACATATGGTGTCCAGCCTGCTCAAGAACAGTAATGAAACTTGTCTTCATTCTCCACTCCCCTTGCCTCTTCATAGACAACTGTGTGTGTGTGTGTGTGTGTGTGTGTGTGTGTCAACCTATCATGATCTGTGTGTGTACTTTGGCATGAATGGTCATTAATGAGACATGTCTTAGTCCCTGGCCCTCACCTGTCTGTGTGTGTGTGTGTGTGTGTGTGTGTGTGTGTGTGTGTGTGTGTGTGTGTGTGTGTGTGTGTGTGTGTGTGTGTGTGTGTGTGTTGAGAAGGAGAAAGTGTGAGACTTCTCCTTTTTTTCCTCACTGGCTGTCATTCATCTGCATGCCTGTGTGCTCTCTCTCTCCCTCTCTCTCTCCCTCTCTCTCTCTCCCTCTCTCTCTCTCTCTCTCTCTCTCTCTCTCTCCCTCTCTCTCTCTCTCTCTCTCTCTCTCTCTCCCTCTCCTTCTCTGCTCTGTGGGCACCTCTTCCTCCTTGTGCCCCCGAGGCCTTCCGGAACTCTCCTTCAGCATTCTGTCGGTGTCCGCCGGCTCATTAATCAACGTCAGGCCCCTGAGCGCGACCCACAGAAGTGCACAACAGAGCTCCAGTCTTCTCTCCTCTCTCTCTCTCCTCTCTCTCTCCTCTCTCTCCTCTCTCTCTTCTCTCTCTCCACTGCGCGCTGTCTTCTCCCCACGCCTCCCCTCTCCTCGCCTCTCACACGTCCCATTGTCTCCGCCGGCCTTTCACATGGCAGCCCAACAAGCAGCACCCAGACATGAAAGACACCAGACACAATATGAGTGAGAGAGAGAGAGAGAGGGAGGGAGGGAGGGAGGGAGAGAGGGGGGGGGAGGGGGAGGGAGAAGATGGCAAGAGAGGCATTGCTTTATTTCTCTCTCTCTCTCTTGCTCCTCTTTCTCTTTCTCCTCACTCCCTCCTTCTTCTCCTCCTCCACTCTCCCCCCTGTCTTCCTTTCTTTTCCCCCTTTCATTCTGTGAAAGAGTTGATGCAGCAACACTTGGGAAGAGATGATAGTTTTCAATTATGCATGGGAACATGAGAGAAAGGCCTACTGTGGGACAGGGTGGTGTGTGTGTGTGTGTGTGTGTGTGTGTGTGTGTGTGTGGTTCCTGTTAGCTTTTACTGTAAAAAGCCACAGCCCTGTCACTGTCACACAAAGACATCTCT
>NW_027468881.1:18514920-18519920 GCF_046254945.1 Alosa pseudoharengus
GAAAAAGTTCTGTCATTTGCTTTTTGAACGACGAAGCGAGCGGCCATTTTTGAGCTGAACCAGACTTATGTCTGTGTCTGTTAGTGAGTCCCTCGCCCACACACACACACACACACACACACACACACACACACACACACACACACACACACACAATCCTGTCCCAAAGCCTCAATTGCTTTGGAACGAAAATGTTTCCCATTTGTGTGATTATGTAAAATTGCCGTTATGCAAATGTTTTCATTTGCGGGGCTGTGATTAAGAGGCGCTTAATGTAGAGAGCCATCCCGACGCAGCCCATGATGAATTAGCCAATTAGCCTGCACGCCATTTTCCTTTGTTTAGTGCTTTAGCCTTTGCTTATGTAAATGCAGGCTGCGTAATGAATGTAGCTAGAAGGCACAGTGCCGCGTTGTGCAGGGACTTTGGACAGTGGAGCCCTTTCCTTGAAGAGGAGTTGAGAGCTGTGTGTGTGTGTGTGTGTGTGTGTGTGTGTGTCAGTGTCAGTGTGTGTGGAGAGGACCTGAGAGGTGTGAGTGAGTTTGGAAGACAAGGTTTAAATCTGTGTTCAAACTGCTCCTTTAATGCCCCGCCTGCTTTCCTGTGGACACACACATACACACTAAGGGGGACGTCTACACGACGCCGGTTTTTGTGAAACCGGTGAGTTTTTGTTATCGGTTACGGCTTGCGTGTACACGACGCCGACAGTTTAGGAGACTGTAACTGATAGTTTTTGAAACCGGCTTCCGAAGTGGGAATTTTTGAAACCGCCGGCTAACTTTCGCTGTGTAGATGCGTGTAGGTGCGAAGCCAGCAATTTTATGATGACATAGTCAACTCAGCCACGGCACTCGACCTGACACGCTGATGGTCAAAACAAACCAAACCATTTGTTTATCATATTAAAATGTTTTTTTCTTTCCCCTGTCATGATTTATGTGCACAATGTAGCCTATCAGCCTTTTGTGGCTAAGTTAGAAGCACATGTTAGCTTAACTTAGTTAAACATTACCTTACTGCATGTTAATGTTTTCTCCAGTGGTGCTCAGACCTAATGCAATGCGTAGGCTAAGCATTTGAAATTTCACATAGCAGTCACATACCTTGAAAATTAACTTTATTAGTTTAACAGTTGAATTGAAAACCGAATTGTCTGTAGTCTCCTTATTTCATGCGACTGCTTAACAAACTGTTTCAACAATGTTTTCTTCTACGCGATTCACGCAAATTGAACGTGAAGCCTCTGCACGGCCAGCGCCATCGACTGGTCTGGCATATGCACTACAGCACATTTAGCCTGTTACACCTCTGTATGTGCACGCAAGGTTTTTCTTTACCGGTGTCGTTAAAGGTGTGAAAGCGGTAAGAGAAAATTCACCCAGCGGTTTCGTGTAGACGTACCCTAATACACACATGCAGAAATCATACAACACACACACACACACACACACACACACACACACACACACACCTGAGGCCCTGACCTTTCCTAACATGCCAGCGTATAAAGTGTGTAAGAGTGTGTGAGAAAGAGAGGTATGTAAACACAAACATGTCCTAAGCTCCCTCTTCATCTCGGACTCTGCAGGCTGGTCAAAGCCACATTCCTGTGTGCCCCTTCTCATGGATAAAAAAATCACACACACACACACACACACACACATACACAGGCACACTTGTGCATTAGTACACACACACAGACACAGACACAGACACACACACACACACACACACACACACACACACACACACACACACACACACACACACACACACACACACACACACACACAGACACACACACACACACACACACACACACACACACACACACACACACACACACACACACACACACACACACACACACACACACACACACACACACACACAGGCAGACATTCCTTCATGCTGCTTCTCCCCTGAAACATTTTCATTTCCAATTAGACTCAGAAGAATCGGCGATTCGCAGCGGCCAAGGAGCACTGACATCTCAATCTGCTGAGTGTCAGCTGCATGAATGGGAGCATTTCACACACACTCACACACACACACACACACACACACACACACAGACACACACACACACATTCATAGAGTGACTGCGGTAGAGAAAAGTAGGGTGGTCAGAGACTGAGAGGAAGAATCTGTCTGAAGTTCACAGGCTTCTTTATTTGATAAACATTTCTTCATGTATGACCGTACATTCCGCCAAACCAGTGTGAAATGACACAAGACCACATCTGACGCGGCTAAATATCTGGCTAGCACATTCCCATGTTCTGTAACTTTACAAATCAAACCTCATAATTGATTTGATGATTGCTATGGTGATTGATTGGATGATTGATTGGATTGGAGTGTTCCGTTGATGAGAGTGAAGGATGAGAATAAGAATGTGGTCCAATAGGCAGGGAATAGCACAGGAAGAGAACATGGAAGAAATGCCAGTGTGACAAACTTTACAGCTTTATATTATAAAGATGATAGAAGGATATTTGCACCAAGACTGGCACATTAATAATGTAACAATAATGTAATAATTGCACATAATGCATTCATAGCATCTAACATAGAGAAAACAAGAAACCAGCTAAACAGACCTCATTCCAGGCTCTCAGTGTTGCATCTGAAAAGAGGCTTCCTTCCCTGCTTCCCCCATCAGCCTCTCTCTCTACACCCTAAACAGTGGTTAACCTCTTCAGTTATATTGCAACCTGCCATCATGGCCCTGAAAAGCTTCTACTCGCCACTGTCCAAGTCTCCTCTTGTTGCTCTTCCTCCAAATGGACCTCCTCTGGGGTCAGAA
Source organism: Alosa pseudoharengus (assembly GCF_046254945.1). Lineage (NCBI taxonomy): Eukaryota > Metazoa > Chordata > Actinopteri > Clupeiformes > Clupeidae > Alosa > Alosa pseudoharengus. Next base: position 18,517,733 of record NW_027468881.1, read on the forward strand.
GACTGGGCACTAGGCTCGGGCTGCAGCAGGCTCTGCCGTGGAGTCGCTGGCTTACAACTGAGCTCTGATTGAAAGAGTGAGGCAGAGTCAGAGAAATAAAGAGGAACAAAAACAAAAAAAAAGAGAGAGAGTGAGAGTGAGAGAGAGAGAAAGTGAGAGAGAGAGACAGAGAGAGGGGGGGGGGGGTAGAAAAGGAGACGTTTGAATTTTAAAAGCCATTTCATTAAGAACTCTGAAAGTTTCAAATGGGCATGTTAAGGGAATGAACCAAAACGTGTGTGTGTGTGTGTGTGTGTGTGTGTGTGTGTGTGTGTGTGTGTGTGTGTGTGTGTGTGTGTGTGTGTGTTTGAGAGAGCATATAGTCTCAGCCCTCTGTCCCCCAGCCTGGCCGTGCTGGGCTCCCCACACAAGTTGCATATTGTGTCCCTCGCCAGCCTGTCCTGTGCCCCCTCACTGCAGCCATCCAGATTAGACGCACAGGGGATCGCTTGGCAGGCTGTGTGTGTGCGTGTGCGTGTGTGTGTGCGTATGTGTGTGTGTGTGTATGTGTGCGTGTGTGCGTAACTGTGAGAGTGTGTATGTATGGTGTGTGTGTATGTGTGAGGGAAAGAAGAATGAGAGAGAGAGAGAGAGAGGAGAAAAAATGTGATTCACATGGAAGCCATTGCATTCAAGGGGTGAATCACTGCACCCATCAGTATATCAACACACCCTGCACGGAGTCTTCAGGCCAGGGCTAGTGCAGGCTTACACACACACACACACATACACACACACACACACACACACACACACACACACACACACATGCATGCGTTGCTACAGTGAAAGCCATGTGGAAAGTAAAACATAGAGGGAGTTCTTTGGAACACACGTGCAGTCTCCCAGCGATGGATGAACTGAGCACTGGACGGCACACAGTGGTCATCCAGAAATGTAGAGGCCGAAACGTAACACAGTGATGGTTCTCAGGGATTCAACGTCGTTGGTTTTGGCTCCGCACTGGAGAGAGGGAGACCAAGGGGGATGGAGAGAGAGAGAGAGATGGATGGAGGAAGAGAGGCAGAGAGAGAGAGAGAGAGAGAGAGGGAGTGTCAGAGAGTATGTAGTGGAAGATCAAGACATATTCAAAGGTTCTCAGGTTGTGTTTATACTGTTTGTTTGCATTAGTGTATGTTTGTGTTTGTGTTTGTGCTGGTGTTGATCTGATAGCTGGTGTTTGTGTCTGCACGCACACACACACATGGCCATGTGCATATGCATCAGAGTGAGAGTGTGCATTTGAGTTTAAACATGTGCTGTGTATTTTGTACTTGTGCACATGTGAGAGTATTTTAAAGTGTGTGTATGAGAGTGTGTGCTTGCATATGCTTGTGTGTGTGCATGGATGAGAGTGTGTGCTCTGTGTTTATCCATGTGTGTGTGTGTGTGTGTGTGTGTGTGTGTGTGTGTGTGTGTGTGTGTGTGCGCGCATGGATGTGTGTGTGACTATGTTTATCCATGTGCTTGTGTGTGTGTGTGTGTGTGTGTGTGTGTGTGTGTGTGTGTGTGTGTGTGTGTGTGTGTGTGTGTGTGTGTGTGTGTGTGTGCGCATGGATGTGTGTGTGACTATGTTTATCCATGTGTGTGTGTGTGTGTGTGTGTGTGTGTGTGTGTGTGTGCGCGCGCTGAAGTCTGCTCCATGGGAAAGGGTGAGCTCATGGCCTATCACCCAGTAATGGACAGAGCGAGGGGATGGCCTGGCCTGATAGGTCCCCTGGCCCTGATAAAGACAGATTCCTGTCTGGCTTCAAACTTAAACACACACACACACACACACACACACACACACACACACACACACACACACACACACACACGCACACACACACACTCTGACCAGTGCCATTATCCAGACTCAGATTCCGCTGTGCGGACCATGGCATGGCTTGGCTGGAATAATGCTGTCAGCCAGTGTGTGCCTGTCATACGCACCCATCCACACTAACCCCTAACACACTGTGTGTGTGTGTGTGTGTGTGTGTTTATTGAGTCTGTTAGAGAGAGAAAAAAGGTGTGCGTGTGTGTGTGTGTGTGTGCATGTGTGCGTGCGTGCATGTGTGTGTGCATTGGTGGGGACTAACTGCTGTTATTCCAGAACTCACACTGTCAAGATTAATGTGCGCTGTCTCTGTGTGTCATTCTTATT
>NW_027468881.1:18522420-18527420 GCF_046254945.1 Alosa pseudoharengus
GCGTTATGTAAACAGCTCAGTGAGTGACTGTTGGAGGACCGGGAGCTCAATAGGGAATAAGGAGACACACACACACACACACACACACACACACACACACACACACACACACACACACACACACACACACACACACACACACACACACACACACACACACACACTCACTCACAGAGACACACCTGAGTAAATTCATAAGACCATTGTTTTTCAACCACTGTGCTGGGGCACACTAGTGTGCCGTGAGAGATCATCAGGTGTGCCGCAAAAAAGGTTGAAAAACACTGCATAAGACAATACATTTAGAGTAAAGTTAGATTAGAAATACGCCCAATCCAAACTAATCCACATCCATCTCTTATTCTTGGCCTCTATGATTCTTTATTCCCAGCTTGCTTGTTTACAGATTGTTCAGCAAGATGAAAAGCTAGTAATATACCTTCTTTAAGGTATCTATCCAATATAAATAGGCATTATTCCTTTATGCCATTTGATATGTGACCATGATGTGTCACAGTGAAGTTAAAGCAGCATGTGGATAATGTGTGCATGAAGGACAGACTCGCCTATGCACCACCAACCTGACAGGGAGGGGGGGGGGGGGTCTTGGAGAGGTCTTGTGTTGGGGGGTTGGTGGTGGGGGGGTGGGTGAGGGGTTGCTTACAGTAAACACCGTCTGAACTCTACGCTTCATCTGACGGAGCGTACAGTGGAAAAACATTAGTGCTTCGCTGCGTCCAGTCCTATCTGCCCACAGTATCTTTTGGCTTCAGCCACACGTTTCACTCCAACCTTTTTTTTTCTTTCTTTTTTTTTGAAGAGGTCTGAGCAGAAAGGCGTAATCTGATTGGCCGGCTCCTGGGGCGGTAGTGTGCACAGAGTGGCGGCCACAGACCATTTGGGTCACACAAACGCGGCTGTGTGTTTATCAGTGCCATCGGGAGTCCGCTCTGCTCAGCGCACCTCTCCCTAATCACGCCATTAAAACTATTACACTCGCCAGTGAGTGTGTGTGTGTGTGTGTGTGTGTGTGTGTGTGTGTGTGTGTGTGTGTGTGTGTCTGTATTTTTGCTTGTGTGCGTGTATGCGTGTGTGTGTGTGTGTGTGTGCATCTGTTTGTGTGTGTGTGTGTGTGTGTATGTTTGTTTTCCTGTCTGTGTTCAACCAGTTGTTGGTTCAATTATCATCAGGCATAATCATTCTCCATTGAACTTGAACAACTCATTCAGAATACAAAAATGCGGCGGTCTCTGATTGCTACCAAGGTTCCCCTCTGTGTTGGAAGATTTTTTCTTTTCTTTTTCCCCAACTACCGTAGCCAACATCTGCTGATGCCGAATGTCTTTTCCTGTGTGGGATAGAATTAGAACGGGCCGTGATTAAGTGTGTTGTGAAGGGACACTGGGTAAAAGTGCAGCGGCAGCACTTACTGGCTTTTAGAAGTCAGACTGGCCCTACCTGCCTTCTGAAGAGAGAGAGAGAGAGAGGGAGAGAGGGAGAGAGAGAGGAAGAGAAAAAGAAAAGGAGACTTTTGAATTTTAAAAGCCATTTTATTAAGAAAGTAAAGGGAAGGTGACTTGTACATGGCCTCGACTTGAAATAAATAGCATTAGAATGAAAAACAACGGGGGGCACCTCAGAGTGATTCCACTGCAGTTGCAATGTTCTATTCTGTACGACACTACAGTGTGGGCGCTTTACGTGTTGATGTCTCTCCTTGTCCAGACAGAGGGCACGAGTGAAGGGAGAGGAGAAAGGGGGAATGAAGAAAGAGATAGAGAGAGAGAGAGAGGGAGGAGGAAGGAGAGATAGTGAAGAGATTAGGGGGAGAAGTCATTAGGAGAGATAGAGAGCAGTTACCCAGTCACCCAGAGCACTGCTGCTGCCACTCTGCTGTCTGAGGCATTAAGAGGCCCTGGGCCCCATCTCTCTCTCTCTCTCTCTCTCTCTCTCTTTCTCTCTCACACATTCTCTCACTCTCTCACTCTCTCTCTCTCTCTCTCTCTCTCTGTTCTCTGTATGTTAAGGTGGGGTTACAGTCAATGGGGATCCTGCTGGGTTGGTTTTGTGGGTGTTGGTCTACCTAGATGATGTCCCAGTCTTTAGTTCTGGTCAGGTTATGTTTCCTCTTCTGTGTGGAGCAGTAGCGGTGTATGAAGGAGTGCACAGGGGAGAATGTAATGGATTCATTGTTGGGCAGTGGGGAGGGGCGGGGGGGGGGGCTATGCTTCCGGGAGGGTTACAGTGGGGTAGAGATGGGTTTATATTCCTAGGGATGTACCTTGGCATAGGCAAGGGTATAGACTTGGGAGCGACTGCTGGAGAAGATGGCTGCCAAGTTCTCTAAATGGAACTTGCTATTACCTGCACTATCCTAAAGGGGTAGCGTTCTAGTTACAAATAACCTGGCTGCCTCCATGCTGTGGCACAAGCTGACTGTTCTGGAACACACTGAACAGATGATCAGTGAGATGCAAGAGAGACTGGTGAACTTGCTCTAGCCAGGGCATCACTGGACTCCTCCTCAGGTGCTATATTTACCTGTTTGGGAGGGGGGCAAGGTCTGGTGGATATAAGAAGTCACATCGATGGGTTTTGATTGCAGACTGTACATAAGTTATTGTACGCGGGAAATACTTGGGTTTGACAGCAGTTGTCTGCTCCTATCCAAGAAATGCTACTGTGATGTGATATGATCAGCAACTTTTCCTGTTGAACCTTGACAGGCTGAAGTTCAGCTGTTTATCTCCTTTCTATGTGTCCCTTCATGTAGCCCATTCAGGACACTAAGAAGAGGGACTTCAGCATGCTATGTGTGAAGGCTAATCATAAGTCTGTGCTGAGAGTGGTAATGGCATAGAGGTGGTCAGTAGTGTTTGGGCTCGCTTTCAGAGGATGTTGGAGGTCCTTTTATAAGGCCCCAATACAGAAGTATATGTCCAATCTACAATGAAGGCTTGTTCATGGTGCCATAGCAGACACCAACAGTTGTTATTTATGTGGGATTGATTAAACAGTTGACCACTTGTTCATTTATTGTAAGAGATTGTTGGGGGGGGGGGGCTGAGGAATTTAGAAGTAATGATTTCTCATCACCTTTCTGTTGGGGGCCTACAGGTGGTTCAATTTATCCTGAGGAGGTCTTGGTGTGGGTATGGGTATGGTGGCTGGCTGAATCCAAATGAAGTATGCCTACTATAACCTGGTTAAGGATACTGAGGGTTCTATGACTGGTTGGGGGTGGTTGTGTGAGGGTGGGGAGGATGGACACACAACATAGTTGAAGTAGAAGGTGTTTTGTTGTTTTATTTTTGAGTAAAAGGATGCATTTGTGTATCTAAGGGAAGATTAGTACTTTTGTGTATATCCTGTGTTTCAATGGGATATGACTTCGTGGTTTGATGACTGATTCAATAAACAGGTGTTAAACCTCTCTCTCTCTCTCTACTTTTTTCATTCTCTGTCTCATACACTCTATTTGCCTGTCTTCCTCTCATTTCCTACTTTTCTCCTCTATTTCTGTCTCTCCCCCTCTCTATCTCTGCCCCCCCCCCCTCTCTCTCTCTCTCTTTCAGCCCCAGACCCTCTCAGTCATCTTTAAGCAGAAAAGAGTGTTGTTGAGGGGGTGGGGGGGGGGGAGGTGGAACTGGAGGACTTGCCACCCACCACTCCAGAGAGTGGGAGAGAGGGACAGATGGAGTAGAGGCTAATGGGAAAGAGAGAAAAAGAAAGAGGTAGACACATTCTCAGACCACTCCGTCCCTCCCGTCTCCTCAGCCAGTCTGGACTCAAAGATATGCCCCTCAACGTTCCTAATCAAAGCTCTCTCTCTTCTTTGGAATGTCTGAGGTTTGCATGATAAAGCACCATATCAGAAAACATATAGACCCAACGAGCAACAGCAAGCCACGTTTACATTGTAGCTGTCAGCACTCTCTCTTGCTTTCTATACTATTAATTTTTTTCTTTTCCTCTCTCCTCTCTTTTAATTCTCTCTCCTCCTTTTTTCCTATTCCCTTTCCCTTTCTTTTCCTTTCCTCTCCTCCTATCTTTTCTATCCTCATCTCATCTCTCCTCTCCTCTCCTCTCCTCCCCCCATCTCCTCTCCTCTTCTCTTCTCTCTCCTTTCCTCTCCTCTCCTCTCTTCTCTTCTCTTCTCTTCTCTTCTCTTCTCTTCTCTTCTCTTCTCTTCTCTTCTCTTTTCTCTTCTCTTCTCTTCTCTTCTCTTCTCTTCTCTTCTCTTCTCTTCTCTCTCCTTTCCTTTCCTCTCCTCTTTTCTCCTTCTCCCCCTCTCCATCCCTCCACTCACTCTCTCCCCCTCGTGGGTCTGCCTATGAGCGGTCAGGAAATGCGCGCTCAGGCTATTTATTTATCTGGTTAAGAAATCTCATCAGCGGCTCCTCTGGCGTCTCCCTGGTCAGCGGAGAGAGCAGAGTGGGAGCTGACCCTAGCTTAAACTCTCGCCCCAAAGAAAGTGCCACTTGTGCTCCTGCACGTGTGTGTGGGTGTGTGTGTATGTGTGTACTGTATGTGTGTATGTGTGTGTGTGTGTGTGTGTGTGTGTGTGTGTGTGTGTGTGTGCGTGCGTGTACGCGTGTGTGTGGGTGTGTGTGTATGTGTGTACTGTATGTGTGTATGTGTGTGTGTGTGTGTGTGTGTGTGTGTGTGTGTGTGTGTGTACACTCTGACTAACTCACAGGAGACTGCTCTCTTTAATGTTTGGCAGAACTGGCCAGACCAGCCGCTACTCACTGAGATTCGTCAAGCCGCAGCCCGGATGCCAGAAGCCCTCTTTTCTCTATATGCACACTGACACACTTACTCACACACACTCTGGTGTGTACACACACACACACACACACACACACACACACACACACACACACACACACACATGTTCATTCATGCACACACACACATTACATGTGAAAGGAATCCGGAGAAACAGATGCACACAAAGTCTCATTATACAAATAAACAGGAATACACACATACACGTC
>NW_027468881.1:18534920-18539920 GCF_046254945.1 Alosa pseudoharengus
AATTCTGATATCCTGTACGTAATGTTTCTAGAAGTGGTGAAAAAGAGCAGAAAGTCTTGGTCTAGAATGTTCTCTGTCTCAGTGGTCTGGCGAGGAATTTAGATCACTCTGCTCTAAAGTCATGGGGTTGGAGTTTAGTAGTTGTTGATCTTGTTCTAGAATGGTAGAGAGTCTCTGGTGTGGAGTGAGCTATCAGCTCAGCACTCAGGACAGGTCTCCTCTCACTCACCCTGTAAGGAACTTTCAAAGCAGAATTAAATATATATATATAATCAACTTGACAAGTGAAATATATAGCAACATCATCAGCTCAGTTCAATCCACACACACTGACCCACACATATACAGTCACTTTTATTCACATATTCTCCTACACGGCATCATCTACATCACACACACACACACACACACACACACACACACACACACACACACACACACACACACACACACACACACACACACACACACACACACACACACAGACAGAGTTTAGTCAGCGACTGTCAGGAAAGGGGAGTAGCTGCTTTAATATGGGCAGATAATCCCAGTTGAGCGGGGCGCACATCCCCTTTGCTTCCCAGAGGAGAGCAGCCATGAATGGGCCTCAGTCAGCCGCTAGCACGCACTCCTATTATCACAGTCTGCCCACATCACAACACACATGCACACACACACACACACACACACACACACACGCACACACGCACGCACACACGCACCCACACACATACACATACACATACACATGCACACACACACATACACAGACACACACACACAGACACACACACAGACAGACACAGACACATGCATACAGACATAGGTACACATACATGTATGACTTCAGATCACCACACACACACACACACACACACAGAGCCCTCACCATCAGAGAGGAGCCCTGGCCTGCCGCTGTAAGACAGTGGCTGCATTCTTGAGCTGGCCGCAGTGGATAAATATTGCTGAGGGCCTAATTCCACATCTCCTCCTCGAGAGTGGAAGCCGCCGTCTGAGAGGGGGGCCAAATTTCCTGCCTCCGCCACGACCACCCCTCTCCTGCTCTCGCCGAATTAATGCGGGATCTGAGAGCCATTCATTTCCCCGCACAAAGAGGCGGCTTTTTCACCCACCCCCCCCTAAAAGACGGGTGTACAGGGGCCCGGCGGGGTCAAAGGATGTTCTCCTGCCCCATCAGTCACCCCCCCCCCCCCCTCTCGCTCCGTTTCCCCGCTGCACACACACACACTACCCCGTCGTCAGGTTTTACCCCAGGCGTTAAATCTACACCGCCACTGAAGACTTGGAGTCTGTTTGTGTGTGTGAGTGTGTGTATGTGTGTGCGTTTAAGCGAGTTTGTGTGTGTGTGTGAGTGTGTGCATGTGTGCTGTTACTTGATGTTAGCTCCATGATTTGGTTTCAGTAGGTTTGAAAAACGTTGAAAACAATTTCAATTCTTTTTTTTGTTCTATGAAAAAGCCTTTTATTTTCTTATTGTCTAACTGGGATTTGAAGTGTGTGAATATTAAATATTTTCCTCTCCCTCTCTCTCTCTCTCGCTCTCTCTCTCTGTGTTCACAGCAGATGCTGAATGATCATGACGTTTCGTCCCAAGATGGCTGCATCAAAAAGGTAGGCCGTTCTTCACATCCTCACTGACCTCTCTCTGGGATCCTCCGTCCATCCTTCTCTCTTCACACCATGTTCTTCAGTACATCTTCATCACCTGGCCCTGCAGCTCATATCAACCGATGCCCTCCTTCATGAGACGTTTCACCTGCTCAGTGGGTGGACTCACACAAGCAAAAACCACACTGACTGCACACATCTTGAAAGACACAAACACAACCTGTAGTGACCATAAGCTGGACGAATGCACCTGTATGATTTCGTTTGGTTATTGGACGTGAAACAAAACCATATCTTGAGAGCACCACGTTGTCCTTGTTTCAAAGTAGAGAAATTCACACGTAGAGCAAAAGTGTGTTGGTCGTTTAGAAAGTGTGATCTGAGGATGGTAGGTGTACAGTGTGCCTCTGACATAGAGGCAGACAAAGTTCAGAATGATGTGTAATGAAACACCGAGAGAGAGAGAGAGAGAGAGAGAGAGAGAGAGACAAGAAAGACAAGAGAAGACGAGAGCGGATCAGATCAGACCCTGGTGTGGCTCTGTCCTGGCTCGCATTTTGGGGAATCGGAGCCAGGACAGAACCATATCCATCTCTGCCTCAGAGCCATCCTAAGGGTCATCACCTTGGTTATGACCTTTTGTGTAGAGAGATAGCTAGGCTCAGGCAGGACCCTGAGATCAGAGAGCCTCCCTGAGCAGATTCCCCCAGCAGATAGCCTCCCGGGAGGCTCCCGAGCGCTCGCTCTCTTTTACGAGGTGATAAATTTATTGCGGGGCTGGGCAGCGAGCCTTTTACGGCCGGCGGGAGGTGGTCAGGGCGGAGAGGTAGCCAGTTCAAGTGTAAAGTTAACCGAGCGTGGAAGAACAATAGTCAGACACCTGTTTAGAGGATCAGAGAAGAGGCCTGGAAGGAGTCAGGCCTCAGCTGGAAGCAGGGAGCAGAAAGAGGCTCTTTGCCTGCCATCAACTGATAGGAGAGTGTGTTTGTGTTATCGTCCATGGACTCGTACAGTCACATAGACTAATGGACTAACTGGCTGACAGTTGACTGGCTATTTTTAAAAGATTTTTTAAATCTTTACTTTACTTTCTTAGATATTTCTGCTTTGGCACGTAGAGAGCTGTAGAAATATAGCCGAGGCTACGTAGCGAATGGCATGTCTTGGCCTGGCATTTTGGTACACAGTTGTTTTCTGACCGAAAGACATTTTCCTGTTTTCAACAGGCTTAGTGGTCACCCGTTTCCTTGCTTATCTGAGCCCTGCCAACTTGGCATATATGACATGTAGAAAGGAATCCAAGTGGACATGTCCTAATGGGCCTGCGTATGATGTCACATTAATGCAGTAATTGGAAAAGGCTTTGGGTCTAAGACTGAAATTGCCTGACATCCCAGACGACGAGGAGTGAATGGCAGGGTCTGGCTGGAGTAGCCCTCTGTAGACATACCACACATTTAGCAGGATCACTCTAAAGACTTTGTGATGGATGCGTTTACCCATTTTCTCTGCCTTTCTCTGTATCTCTCTCTCTCTCTCTCTCTCTCTCTATCTCTCTATTCCATGAATGTTTTTGTCCAAATATTCCAAATGGAGTGATTGAAACGGGTAATCCAGCATCAATGTTTGTTCGCTCCAGCACTCAGACTTCTTGTGTGTGTTCACAGTAAAACATTCGCAGGGAACTCGAAGCGCAGTCAGTTTAACATTCAGAAGAGTTTGCTCCTTTGTTTGCTGTTTTGAAGGCACCTCTGGCATGCTCTGTCGGCAGCTGCGATGCGATCTGTGCACTCGAGGCCAGTGGGGCCTCCCCCTTCTCCAGTCCTGCCGGCCCAGCTCGGGCACAGATCTGGCCCAGATGATGCCTGCCTGTGGCTGTCTGGCTGTTTTGGCCAACGAGCTCTGGGAATGAATGAATGAATGAATGAGAGGGTGGCAGAAGCCAACAGGCTGCCGTACTCCAGCCAAAGTACCGAAGAGAGCCCAGAGCTGCTGCGGTGTGGGGGTGTACGCGTGTGTGGGTGTGCGTGTGTGTGTGTGTGTGTGTGTGTGGTGTGTGTGTGTGTGTGTGTGTGGTGTGTGTGTGTGTGTGTGTGTGGTGTGTGTGTGTGTGTGTGTGTGTGTGTGTGTGTGTTGTGTGTGTGTGTGTGTGTGTGTGTGTGTGTGTGTGTGTGTGTGTGTGTGTGCGTGTGTGTGTGTATGTGTGTGCGTGCGTGTGTTGGTGTGTGTGGGTGTGTGGGTGTGTGGGTGTATGTGTGTGTGTGTGTGTGTGTGTGTGTGTGTGTGAGAGAGAGAGAGAGAGAGAGCTCCAGGGCTTACCGCCTCCACTGGGTCGGGCTGGACCGCCCTGGCGTTAGCTCTGCCAGGGGGGAGTGGGCGAGGCGGGTTGATTGGTCTTCCTGAGGTCATTCCAGAGGTCGTTGGGAGGTTGCGGAGTAGCGAGCTCATTATGCTCCCAGCAGACCGGCAAGGCCCGGTCGGCACCGGAGCTCAGTCGTTCCCGGTACCACGGCAACCGCACGTGGCCTGGCCGACCACACACATATTCATGAGCCATTATGAATCCCATTACTCATGTGCTGGGACAGCTCAGTATATGTGTCCCCTGTGAATGCCCCTCCTCACCCATGCCCACCCAACCTCACAAACACACCAACTTTTTCTGTCTGTGCAGCACAGGTAGCTGACTGTATGGTCATCAACCACCCACCTACCCTGACACACACACACACACACACACACACACACACACACACACACACACACACACACACACACACACACACGCGCGCGCGCGTGTGCTTAACACCCATGCACACAGTACACAGTACACAGTACATACACAAAAACACACTCACACACACATGCAACCACTCACTGACTAATATGAGTTCATCCAGCGTTCGCATCCCCCACCCCATATTTGCACCTTACTCACGCCCTGCTCACACGCGATCAAAGCGTGTGACTTGTCTTTTTTATGTGTGACTAGCGAGTTGGTCAGGCGCAGAAGATGTTTGGGTAAATATTTAGGATTCCTGACCTGCGTCTCCCTTTTCCTGCTGACACGCGTCCACTCCACCCTGCTGTCGATCACTGACCTCAGCACACAGAGCCCAGTGTCCACGACCCCACCCCACTTCACCGAGCCTCACGCCCTCCCTGTGGCTTCACCTTTCAGAAATACCTGAACGATACTTAGGGTCCTGAATGGGCAGTTTGACACTGACCCAAGAGATGCCTGTACAGACCCCACACCAAAGGAATGTAATGTGACCAAATGAAATGATGGCAGGACATTAGACGATTGGGGGGAAAAAAAGAAACTGCTTGTGTATTTTGGCAATTCTCTTGAAATCCTTTGCCTTTGA
>NW_027468881.1:18549920-18552420 GCF_046254945.1 Alosa pseudoharengus
CTTCTTGTGTGTGTGCGTGTGTGTGTGTGTGTGTGTGTGTGTGTGTGTGTGTGTGTGTGTGTGTGTGTGTGTGTGTGTGTGTGTGTGTGTGTGTGTGTGTGTGTGTGTGTGTGTGCATGTGTAGGTAGATCTGAAGCCAGTAAGCCACAAACAGCCTTTTGAATTTCTCACTGGTCCACAATCTTAACAGTAGATATGTCCATGCAACTCCACTTTTGCAGTTTCGTTATGCTGTAAACGCTGTACAATTATTTATGTCATACACTGTGTAATTTATGAGCGGTAACTGTGTGGCAGTGTATTTAGTGTGTGTGTGTGTGTATGTGTGTGTGTGTTCTCTCTCTCTCTATGTGTGTGTGTGTGTGTGTGTTTGAATGCTGCAGTGTGTTAGCTTTTTATTTTGAACATCTTAATCTGCTGTGTCAGGAGTTCGACAGTCAGAGGTCAACTCAACAAAAGAGCTCAGAAGGAATTCCTGTAGAGAAGCTGAGAAGGGAAAAAAAGAATACGAAAAAAAGAAATTAATCCAGAAATGCAGGAAGACAAAAGACATGTGTGCCACATTAGGAAATCAGAGCACACAGTTGGAGAGGAATATGTGCTATTGAAGTGTGTGTGTGTGTGTGTGTGTGTGTGTGTGTGTGTGTGTGTGTGTGTGTGTGTGTGTGTGTGTGTGTGTGTATGTGTGTGTATGTGTGTGTGTGTATGTGTGTGTATGTGTTTGTGTGTTTCTGTGTGTGTGTGTGTGTGTGTGTGTGTGTATGTATTGAATAGGACGGTGTTGGTAGTGTTAAGGGCTGGAAGCCCAAGAATCCCAAGCTCAGGCCTTTTTTTCTAAGCTTTTGCAAATTGGGTCCTGATTCAGACAAGTTAATAAAACAGGGATTTTCTCCCCCTCTCTCTGCCGCGCGGCTTTGTGCGGTTTTAATCTTCATTACCGGGCATTACCCCGCGAGAAAGCCGCGGCGCTGCCTGGTACCGTCGGCCTGGCCACGCCGACCCCCAGACACCCACCAGGCCTGATCAAATGAACTGTTAAATAACGGTAGGCTAATCCAGACGCCAGAAACAATGGATGCTTGGAACATCCATTTTCCACCCATCAATCACGCTCCCAGGCTTAGAGATTTATCAGCAATTATGAAAGACCCAGGCAGCACAGGACAAGCTCTCGGCATCCGAAGAAAGAAGTGTGAGGAAGGGATAGAGAGAGAGAGAGAGAGAAAGAGAGAGAAAGAGAAAGAGAGAATGAAAGAGAGGCAAAGAGAGGGACAGTAAAAGCAAATATACTCCCTTTCTGATGGATGTTTCACTATTTGGTTAAGAAGAGATGAATTGACTGATGTAAATATTTATAATATCTTAGTTTGACATTTTATGTTATTCAATCAGATCAGATTTCATCTTTTAATTTCAGAATTCCAATGCCTCAGAGGTCTATGTAGATTTACACACTTGAGTGACTAAATATATTTTTCTCCACCTGTTCAGAAAACAACAGTGTAATATCTCAAATTTCCATTTCACAAAAAGGTCTTTATCATATTAGGAAAAAATATATATATTTACACACACACACATACATGCGTATACACTCACACACACACACACACACACACACACACACACACACACACACACACACACACAGCTATGGTAATACGGTGGAGAGGACGACACTCGTCTCATCGCTCCGGCTCTCGTGACTCATTAGGCTAATTAAAGAGGAAGCGCTAATTGAGTAAACAAGTGCTAAGCCCATCACCCGTAATTAGCCCATTACAAGGAAGAGCGCGCCGGCTGTCGGGCCTAATTAAGCCCGAGTGTTAGCCGAGGTGTTAGACACGGGAATTATCTGATTCAGAAACAATGATTATCTGAAGCAGCGGATCAGGGAGAGACAGAGAGACAGAGAGAGAGAGAGAGAGAGAAGGAGTGCGCCAAAACGGCTCTCTCATCACCTTTTCGTCACCTTTTTTCTTCTTTCCCCTCCTATCTTCTCTTCCTCTCCTCTTTATCCTCCTCTCCTGTCTTCCTCTCTTCTTCTCATCCCTTCACTCCTTTTTTGTATCTCATCTCTTTTCCTCTCCTCTCCTATCCTCTCTTTCCACACATGGATGTCTTATTGCCACAGTGTGGCATCCCACAGTGCTGGCGTCAGGGGGCATTGGCATGCCTGGCGTTGGTGTGCTCATCCAGCATCAGGGGGCATTGGCATGGCTGGCGTTGGTGTGCTCATCCACTAATCTGTTTACGGATGAAGTTGGTTAAGCAAAAAGGGCCCTCTAGCTTCCAGAAGTTTCTTTTGCCCAAATACCTAAATATCTCGTAGTGCTGACTATTATAAGCAAACAAATTGGATGCATTTCATTTAAATTATATGGTTATAGTTAAACCTTTTTTTGGCAAAGAAGGGCCGAATATTCTTTGTTCATAAATTTCTATATACTTTTTTTTTTTTTTTTTTTAAATCAAGCTCATGGATCATGGAGGGTGACCA
>NW_027468881.1:18557420-18559920 GCF_046254945.1 Alosa pseudoharengus
GTCTGTTGGTAAACTCAGGAGGGTTGACTGTGGTCAGTATATTAAGAGGCTTAGAGAAACCAGCTACTCAGACTAGTAAATACACCACACACACTAGCACACTATTTACTCTAGACCAAGATAGTACAGTATGTTCCTTGGAGGCCTTTGACAACTCAATATGTTTGTGTGTGTGTTTGTGTGTGTGTAAAACGTTCTGGTTGCATGCGCCCTCTATTGTCAATTATTTGAGCAGTCAGGTATGAGTGTGTTTGTGTGTGAGACTAGGGACGTATTTGAATTGATTTGTGCAGAGTTGAGGCCCACATGCATGTGCCGATACTCACATGTTTATGTACTTGTACACACCCTCTCTCTCACACACACTCCTAATCGCTCTGTTTCTCAAACCTTCCCCCTCTTTCTCTCTCTGTCTGTAACACACACACACACACACACACACACACACACACACACACACACTCCAGAACACACATGGATGTAAAACCTACACCATGTGTCTGGTTTGTATTCATTAAGAAGACATCAAATGTGCAGACGCAGCAATCAGCTCAAAGCCAAATAAATCTCCGGGCTGTGAAAAAGGGCTAAAAGAGAGAGAGAGAGTGTGAGGAGAGAAAAAGAAACACTCCGCAGCACAGAAATAATAGTTGAACGCATCCGCGCCGTTTCCCCCTTCCTCCTCCTCCTCTGCCCCCCTCCTCATTCTCTTTTTGTTCCCCAGGAATCTGTTTAGACAACTGCAGAATGTTTGTCTTCCCCCGCCGAGCCTCGAAAGTGATACACTCCGTGTAGCTTTTACAAATTAGCCCCGGCTAGCGACTACCAGGCCCGCGCTCGTCCTCTCTCTCTCTCTCTCTCTCTCTCTCTCTCTCTCTCTCTCTCTCTCTCTCTCTCTCTCCGCCTCGCCTCGTCCAGTCCGGTCTCGTCCCGCCTCACCCAGCGTATTCCGCTGCGCTTGGGGCCGCGGGAGCCTCCCTGTGCCGTGGCTGCGCTGGCCGAGGGCGTTGTTTGGGGGACCACGGGCCTTGTCGGCCCTGCCGTGAGCCGGCGCTTGCTCGCACAGGCGGGGGAGCGGAGCGGAACAATGGCCCGGCGGAGGCCAGCGCATCCATCTCCCTCCTATCAGGTTCCTCCCGGCGCTAATAGCAGATACATTAACCGGACAATAAGCCGTCATGAGTCTCATCGCCATGGGGCCGACGGCAAATGTGTCCCTAGGGTCGCGCCTGGCCTTTGATGATTATGACGGCGTGACAAATGCACAGTGTGTGTGTGTGTGTGTGTGTGTGTGTGCGTGTGTGTGTGTGTGTGTGTGTGTGTGTGTGTGTGTGTGTGTATTGTACATGTGTGTGAGTGTGGCTGTTATGAGTGCAATTTTAAGCAGTTAAAACTGCTTTTTGCCAGATATATTAAAGAGTTTGAATGATTATGTTCTCATATTGAACCACTTAATGCATATATTATTATTATTTGATTATTATTAAGGGGTCATTTAGAAATTAATTTTGTCAGAAACTAAAAACATGTGCTGGTTTTAATCAAGTGCGTGTTCTGGTTCGAGTTAAAAGTGCTGTGTAGCGCGAACTGGGGAGAAAGCTTCCAGGAGCTGACACCAACAAATTCTGTTCAAAAACTTGGGGTCGAGTGTGTTAGCCAATGAGCCGCTCTGTGGAGCCGGGACGGGTGTGTGTGTGTGTGTGTGTGTGTGTGTGTGTGTGTGTTTGTGTCTGCTGCTTCAGGAGGAAATGAGTTTAGGAGGAACCGGCTCACCGATACGCTGGCGCTGTTTGCTCGGCCCGGCTTCCTACGGCGAGGTTCCGCCGGGGTCCCGTTCCGTGTCACGGTGAGGAGAACCGACAAGAGAGAGGCGTGAGAACGACAGGGTGGTGTGAGATTTTTTTCTTCTTTTTTAATCCATCTGTCTGTAAATGGAGGTCTCTGTTACTCGTCCTGCCCAACGTCCTGACCCCCTCCCTCTTCCTCTCTCCCTGTCTCTCTCTCTCTTAGTTCTGTTTCTTACTCTCACCCTTAAGAGAGGACAGGAGATCCATGCCAACTCTCTCTTTTTCTGATTCTTTCCTTTTCTTCCCCTCTCTGTCTTGTCTGTCCATACCTCCTCCTCTCTCTTTCTCTCTCTCTTCCTCATTCTCTCTCTTCTTGTCTTGATTTCTCCTCTTCTCAGGTATCTGATGTTTCTGTTCTCCTCTCCTGACTCTTTTCAGCGGTGTCACACTCCACTCTTTCGCCCCTTCTTCCCACCACTCAACCTATCATTCTTTCTCTCACTCCTTCATCCCTTCTTTCCACCACTAACCCTCTCACTCTTTCTAAGTAAGTATAAGTATATATACTCTTTTGATGCCGTGAGGGAAATTTGGTCTCTGCATTTATCCGGTGAATTAGTGAAACACACACAGCACACAGTAAATACACAGTGAGGTGAAGCACACACTAACCCGGAGCAGTGAGCTGCCTGCTACAGCTGCGCTTGTGGAGC
>NW_027468881.1:18572420-18574920 GCF_046254945.1 Alosa pseudoharengus
TTTCAAGTACACAGGGTCACATTTTAAGCTTCATACATCTTTATATTATATAGAGCTTAAATATTCAAATATTTATATGAATGTGTGTCTAAATACTCAATTTCAGTCTGCTGTAATGAAGTTTTTTTTTAGTAAACTATTATGTCTTCTATACAATCTAACGCAGAAAAAGCACAAAGTGCACTTTCTATGTGCAACACACTCACTTACAGTGTTTCAGGAAACAGGAACACAAATCGATTCCACCCTTAGGAACTGTGTGTGTGTGTGTGTGTGTGTTTACATTCAAAACTGCTTAATTTTGTTGGAGGCACTGTAAGAGGTGTTCTGCATTTCCGTATGCACTTTTGTGAACTGTGTTTTGAGCTTTAAAAAAAAAATGAGACTGGTTTCGGAAATTCTATGTAAGCGCTGGCTGTTGAAAAAAATAAATAAACTGAACTATTTTTATTTATTTAAAAAAAAGTACTAATATGATAGAGAGAAGATAAAAGACAGCAGTAAGTTCAAATAGTGCACAAATATGTGAGGAGTATTCATGTATGACTGGAGGTCTCTCTCTCTCTCTCTCTCTCTCTCTCTCTCTCTCTCTCTCTCTCTCTCTCTCTGTCTCTGTCTCTCTCTCCTTTTTTTCTCCTTCTTGGTTGAAAAGTGCTGATCCCAGCCAAAAGTTTGGAGCTGCAGCCGAGGTAAGGGGATCTGTGAATGGTGCGAAAGGCATTAAGTGCCAGTAATAATTGGAAGCGAGCCTAGAGAATCCAAATATAATCTTACAGCAGGAACACTTGTAATACACTCAGTCTGGACCCAGACCAGCACTGAAAGCAAGGCAAGGCAGAGGCTGAAAGGCAGGGGTTGGGCTGGAAGGGGATTGTGTGTGTGTGTGTGTGTGTGTGTGTGTGTGTGTGTGTGTGTGTGTGTGTGTGTGTGTGTGTGTGTGTGTGTGTGTGTGTGCACATGTGTGTGTGTGTGTGTGTGTGTGTGTGTGTGTGTGTGTGTGTGTGTGTGTGTGCACGTGTGTGTGTGTGTGTGTGTGGGGTGGGGTGTCTGTATCATCAAAATACTGCTGTGTTGTCCTATTCATCTGGCCAAAGATAACAGAAGAGTGTTTTTCTGGCGTGTTCAGTAGATCTTCTTTTTTCATTCTACACACACACACACACACACACACACACACACACACACACACACACACACACAGACACACACAGACACACACACCCGCACCCGCACCCGCACCCGCACCCGCACGCGCACACACACACACACACACACACACACACACACACACACACACACACACACACACACACACACACACACACACTCTGTGTGTGAAACCCCTTCAGCCCCTTTATCTGTGCTTGGAGGTTCTTACATCAAAACAATTTATGAAAGTATCCACACAAGCTCCACCTCATGGTCATATTGAGCATATATAAAACATATCCTAAATGATAAAACAAACCCTAAACTATAAAACAAACCCTAAACTATAAAACAAATCTTAAACGATGATGCCCTTTTATCTCTTTAGTGATTTGCCATTACTTCTTTTTTTAGCCAAGTTTGTGTCTGTGTGTGTCAAAGGTTAACAATTGAATGAAGATGCAACTAATGGGTAGAGTGTCCACACAAACACACTTGAGAGAGAGAGAGAACAGTGATGAACCTGTGTGTGTGTGTGTGTGTGTGTGTGTGTGTGTGTGTGTGTGTGTGTGTGTGTGTGTGTGTGTGTGTGTGTGTGTGTGTGTGTGTGGGAGGGGGGGGGGGGGGGTGAGCAGGTGGAGGTTGTGCTTCCCTGTAAAAGCTTAGAGGAAGCCAGCGGTACCCCAGAACATTCCAGTGGCAATAAGTGCACACACACACTCTCTCTCTCTCTCTCTCTCTCTCACACACACACACACACACACACACACACACACACACACACACACACACACACACACACACACACACACACAGTGTGCCATACATGGCTACTTCATTGTATTTTTAGACATTTTCTGTTTTGAAAATCCCCCAGTCTTGCCATTGGCAGTGAATGTTGATGTTTATTTTGGGAACTCTCTCTCTCTCTCTCTCTCTCTCTCTCTCTCTCTCTCTCTCTCTCTCTCTCTCTCTCGCTCTCTGTTTTGTTGGCATGACAGACGTGTACCTATGCATTTAGTTGGAGCATAGAGGGAAACATGCTGGGTACTGCATATACCCCTACCACTTCCAATACACACACACACACTCTCTCTCTCTCCCTCTCTCTCTCTCTCTCTCTCTCTCTCTCTCTCTCTCTCTATCTCTGTACACTATTAGTAACTGACCATCAAAGTATGGCATGAGAACTATGACGTGATTTTTCTTTTCTGGAATGTTACTTCTCAGACCTCAGTGTTAGCATGGCAGTGGGCATGGTTTGGTGGGAACAGTTGGGAATGATATTTAGAGCTGATATTAAAGCTGATATTTCATATTTGATATGTACACACACACACACACACACACA
>NW_027468881.1:18579920-18582699 GCF_046254945.1 Alosa pseudoharengus
CACAGAGCCAGGAGTGTGTCCCTCCCAACCCAGGCCCCGTTATCATGGAGTAGGGGCACCAGCCACACGTCTCTCTCCTATCACACACACACACACACACACACACACACACACACACACACACATACAGAAACATGCGCACAGAAACATGCGCACACATACATGCACACACATACAAACACACACACACACACACACACACACACACACACACACACACACAACACACACACAACCTAAGTGATTTAATTTAGCCTGTTCGTCCATGCACACACGTCCATGCACACACACACATACAGTAGGTTGTACACACAAATAGGATACACACACACATGCACACACAACCTCAGTGATTTGATTTAGCATGTTCGTCTATCTCACATATAGTACACACAAACACTCTGTAATTCAATCAGTCACTTAATCTCACCTACACACACATTTGCACTCACAAACACTCCCTCAGTCAATCTGTAGTAAGTCTCTCTCTCTCCCTCTTTCTCGCTTTCTCTCTTTTTTCTTTCTCTCTCTCCCTTTCTTTCTCTCTCTCTCTCACACACAGTTCATCTGTTCATTTGAAAATGGTGTGTGTGTGAGTGTGTGTGTGTTGTGTGTGTGTGTGTGTGTAAGTACATTTATATTTGGCACACACCAGCATCTTGAGGATCCTATAATTAAAGCTGCCAAGATCTGCCTCAAGTATATAATTGTTTTTTTCCTCCTATTTTTCATGTGTTCACTAATTGTATGGTAAAACAACACACACACACACACACACACACACACACACACACATACTGTACACACACACACACACACACACACACACACACACACACACACACACACACACACACACACACACACATGCACGGGAAGAAAATCACAGCAACTTACATTCTCACACAATCTACACCCAGTCTGTCGGTGGTTTCCCATTTTTCCCTATTTTCTTTTCCTCATCCCTGTCACCATCATGTCACTCCGCTCCTGTTCACATCACACCCAGCGTTCAGCCGCCAGCCAATGGGGTCGCGATGGGGAATGACATCAGGCCAATAGCTAGACATTTACACTGGGAGTATATATGCCTAGTATTATGAGTAGCTATTATGAGTAATAAAACATAAAGGCCCTCAGCACACTCATGCACACACACACACACACACACACACACACACACACACACACACACACACACACACACACACACCTGAGATTTCCTTGTAATATTTTACAGTATAATTTCGAATTGAAACTGAAGCCCTTGGTTTTAAAAGTGTTCTAGCATAGCTGTATAACTAGTTGTGATCTAGTTCTAATAAAAGCAGAGCAGGTATTCCATAGCAGGGGAACGTAAAGAGAGCACTGTAGTCTTTATTCTCTCGTGTCAAGAGAGTCCGTGCCAGACCAAGATCAATATCCACAGAGTTCCAACAGAGCTGTTAAACCAGGAGTGCTCGGGGAGTGTGTGTGTGTGTGTGTGTGTGTGTGTGTGTGTGTGTGTGTGTGTGTGTGTGTGTGTGTGTGTGTGTGTGTGTGTGTGTTTTACATGAGAGCAGCAACTCTGGAACACTGGTTTGTGAGATTGAGTTAGTTTATATCTATATATGTTTGTGTGTGTGTGTGTGTATTACTCAGTCATAGCCATGGCTCCGGCCGGTAACCGGTTGGCTCCTTGGCGAAGAGGGAGTGTTCCTTGAACCACGGAACATTGCTGGGTTTATGAGTGTCCCGTCGACAGTGCATGGAGGTATCGGATTTAAACGGGAATGAGCTCATTCACACACACACACACACACACACACACACACACACACACACACACACACACACACACACTCACTCACACTCATTCTCTCTCACCCATTCTCGCTTTCCCTCGCTCTCTCTCTCACACATAGAAACACACACACACACAAACACACACACACTCGTAGCTTCAGCCTCATGTGTTTTACAGAGAAACTTTGGTTTTCTCTGGAGGATCATAAAGGGGGGGCTGAAAGCCGGCACATGATTGGCTCCAATGAGCGTGATGTCAGCACGCAGCCCTGGAAACGACCCCTGCTTCTCTCCGAGAGGGGTCACAGCCTGTAGCCTGCACCAGCTAGGCTGATGGAGGGAGCCAAGGCTTATAAGTGTACACACACACACACACACACACACACACACACACACACACACACACACACATACTCTCTTATACTCAAACACGGCTTCCAGACACACGAGTATGCATGCATTTAGACATACATGCTCTGTCGTTTATAGACATACATCTCCTAGCCATGCATACACTAGCACACAGATTTGGATGTGATGATGACTTTAGGGAGTCTACAGGAGGACTAAACCTGCCAACTACCAGCATCAGTGTTTTCTAGTGACTCCCCAACAGGCTTCAGTAGGTAGTTAGCCACAGGCCTAGAGAGAGTGGACACTCCCTGGTCTGGCCTTCCTCCATTAAAACAAACAAGGACAAGGGAGAGCTTCAGCCTGGCAACCCCCCCCCCCCCAATCTCTTTTTTTTCTCTCCAACATTAATACTTGCACTCTGTTGCCCTCTCTTTCTTCCTCTCTCTATCTCTCTCTTTCTCTGTCTATCTCACTTTCTCTCTATCTCTCTATCCCTCTTTCTCTACTGCTTGCTGCTTTTTTCTCTATCTCCCTCTCTCTCTCTCCCTTTCTCTCTCTGTCTATTGATGCTTCTAGCTCACTGGTCAGTGTGATGTTGTTTACATGTTTACAGAGGGTGTTGTCATGGTGATATTGCCAC
>NW_027468881.1:18607899-18615399 GCF_046254945.1 Alosa pseudoharengus
ACACACACACACACACACACACACAGAGAGAGAGAGATTCAGATGCACCCATACTAATACCAACTATTTGCAAATGTTTAACACATTAAAATGGCTAGGCCTAATACAAGATTGAAATGATTTGTAGTAGACTTTTTAATGGCTGTGTAGTGTAGTATGATTGTGTGTTGAAGCATTATTTTCAGACTGTCTCAGCATCTCAGCTGTGAGATTTGTGTGTGTGTGTGTGTGTGTGTGTGTGTGTGTGTGTGTGTGTGGACAGTAGGGGGATTATGTGAGGCATGTCATTGATGGATGGATGGGGCATTTGCCCCCTGCTCCGGTGGCTTGGCTGAGGGGGTCAAGTCAAGATGGTCCTCCTGGCGCTGTCACATCCTCAAAAGATTTACTGTAGAGACAGCTCAGCTCAGCTCGCCTGAGCTCAGCCCCCACACAATGCCGCGCCTCAAAGAGCCTCTTTAACGCACTCGCAAAGTCGCAGTAGCGCTCCTCTGTGCGCGGCACATGCGAACACAAAACGAGAGACAGACAGGCAGCAGACGCTCTCTGGCTTAAATTATTAGAGTTCAGAGTCCAATCTGGACAGAGACCGGGGAATCCTGAATAATGAGAATGCATATGACACGGCCGTGTTTAATTGAATTTACTGTGTTACATATAAAATAGTATATATATTTTCCCTGTCAGTCATATTTGTTAGGTCACATATGTTTTGTTTGTTCATTTGTGTGCCAGTGTGCGGGTATGAATTTGTAGTGCAACTATGACCGTACTTGTGTGTGTATTTTCTACCAGGTAGGCTACATATTCGATAGATAAAACAATTGTGTTCAAATAGTTTAGCATATAACATTTTAGCTTTATATGTACATGTTTCAGGAAGGACGTTCCCGTTGAGTAATACATGCAATCGTATTTGGTTATTTTTACATAAATATAATAACAAACAATTTTCTGCCCAATCAAATTAAATTTGTCGTTTTATAAATATAAATGTTAAAATTCGTAGGCCCTACTTGCAAATAACCCGCGTTTCCTAGTTTCATGATTGAATAATGGCAATAACACAGAAAACACCAATACCATTACCTCTGTAATACTTGCATATTTATTTCATGGCACTACAAAAATGTCAGCATCGATATATTTTTTTAGTCTTAAAAATAGACAACGATTTTTCTAAGTAACTTATAAGCGTTGTAGTATTTTTAGTCTTATTCTGTATTTTGTTTATGGTTATGTCGAGTTGACCCAAGTAGTTTTTCTTAGTGTTTATGCCAACACAGTGAGCAATCACATTTAAGGTTTACATTTTAGAGTGTGTAGCCTAGTATCTGAGAAAGTAAATTCTCAATTGTAACCAATTATTTTCGAACATGTCCCAAATGTTTAATGTATCCGTGTATGTCGCTAACATAAATACGGGAATGCGTAGTGCAAACTGTGGAATACATATGCTGAAAGATAACAAGTAAAAACAGGTGTAGCGATTGTGTTTACTGTAGCACAAGCTTAAACGAAAACACGTTGTTCAGCATTTTCTCTATCCAAAAAAAAAAACGTCCTTCAGATCAGTGCGCCTAATAGCATTTCATTTCCCTTGTATTTTTGAAAGTACATATTTTTTTATCATACATTTTTCATCAATAATAGATTAATCTAGTGGCCAGAGTGGAGAGGGACAGCGGGGAGGGGTCTGCTCCGCGAGACCGTCAGTCCTTTGGTTTGAGATAAGAGGCAGGAGGAGGAGTGGCTGCCGGTGAACTGCGGGCGCTCTGAGGGGCGATAGGGAATCACTAATGAGCGAGCTCACCTCATCAAAGACGCGCTCGGGCTGACTAGAGAGTGTGTGCGCGTGAGACAGAGACAGAGACAGAGGTGCATATCCGTGCGTTCCGTATCTGCGTGAGGAAGATTTGAGCGCAAGGGGCAGAGAGGAAGCAAGCGAGAGAGAGGGAGAGAGAAAGAGAGAGAGTCAGACAAACACGAGACGCTGACCGCCGCGAAACCGTGGGGCCCAGCTCTGCCTCGAGCCGCGTCTCGAGCCCGTGTAATGATACTATGGGTTGTGTAGTTAACTCCGCCGGGACAGAACTGCTCTTGCAACTGGAGGCGCTCAGATCTGCCGCTACTCAACTTCCCCAACTCTGCCAACTCGCCGAAAACAAAAAGGTCAGACCTGCCATTACATCTTTTGCGAGATCGTAAATGTAGTATTCAATAATAATAATAATAATAATAATAATAATAATAATAATAATAATAATATATTGTTTTTTGTCTAAACAAAGTAAGGTGAGTGTCATGCATCAGCATCCCACGGCCTGCAGTAGTTTAGTTACACGCTTCTAGGTTGTCACAACATAAGGCCGATAAAAGTATTGGATGAAGTCTCTCTCTCTCTCTCTCTCTCTCTCTCTCTCTCTCTCTCTCTCTCTCACACACACACACACACACACATACACACACACACGCAAACATAATCAGTGGCTAACTCTCACATACATTCTTTCTGACCTTCTATCAGTACCTCTATTGTATTGTATCTTTGAACTAACTCTTGTTCGTAGGCGTGGAGCGCCCCCTGGAGGCTATTTATTGAATTAATGCTTTGCGATTTATTGAATTAATGCTTCGCGATTGTTCTTTCTAAATTAATTTGTAGGCTTACTGCTACGTTGTTTATACAGATAAGCTGTCATAAGTTGATGATTTTGTAATCATTATTCAAAATTGTCGAAATAAGGCTTATTTTGATGTGTTTTAAAAATATAATTTTGTACAATTCATTTTTCATCGCTAAAACCCTGTAGCCAATTTAACATGTTGTGTAATGTGTAAAATGTTTTATGTGTCATAAATGTTTGCAACATAGTTTAATTAATTGTGACCTTTTTTTTTCGTTTTTCGAACCGGTTTCTTTTTTGTTGCCTGATAAGGAGCCAACGCAAGACATTAGAATATGAGGCTGTGATGTAAACATCAACTTTCATTGATGTCTATAGTCAAATATGCTACTGAATGGAAACAGTTGTATGCAACCCTTAAACCAGTCGTGTTCTGACATTTTAATGTGGTTAATGTTTGGCAAATAACGAAATGCTTGATGCATGTGTCATCTACAAATTAATGAAAATCGCAACCGCATACTGAGCATACATAACGTGTTGGTGTGTTTTTATTCACTCTTTCTGTTACTGATTTATTCATATAGCACATTTTATTTTAGAATTTATGTGAACATGTTTTACATCTTCACATGTTTACATCAACACTATGAAAATATAATCACAATTGCACTGAAAATATTAACAGTGAAAGTGTCAGTACTTAACATTCTTCTGGAATGAATGCGGAAACGAATAACGGGGGGGAAACTCCATCAGTCCTAGAATCAGGAATGGGAATTGACTCACATCCCTTTTAAACTGAATGTATTTCATGTACATCATGGAGCATAGTGTTTGCAATTATTATCATTACTGCAATAATAATAATACTTCAATAAGCTAATAGTAACAACAACAACGATCATGATGATATATGCCTAAGGCCTAATAATAATAATAATAATAATAATAATAATAATAATAATAATTCACAAATAGATATTTTCTTTTTATGCTGAAACATGTATTTCTTTCCCTCAAGTTGTTTGCGTTTCTATTTGTTTCCATTGTAGATCTATTATAAAGCCATCAGAGACATCGAGATCGGGGAGGAGCTGCTGGTGTATATGAAGGACGGGATTTTCCCGGAGGGATCGATGGCACCGAATCTGGAAGGTGAGATGAATGCATCTCATTAGTGCAATTTTAAACTAACTCCAAATGATCGCTGAGATGCCGCCCTTTGCAGAAGAGCGAACACGCAGTCCTCGAAATGTTCATTTTCCAGAAAAATTATGTTTGCGTAAACCATTCATTTGGAACAGACAGTGCTTTGCCAGGCGTACAATTAGTTTTTGATCTGTCAGAGGCAGATAGTAGTGGTAGTGCTAGCACCAGCTCTCAGGCCTTGTCGGACTGAAACGGTTGAGCTAGACAAAAAAATAGATCTACGGCCAGCCTGCCTGTTTTAGGTCCATCGTGCTTTCATATTGATGTGCAATGCTTCACTCTAAATATTCCATGCATTTATTTAATATATTGATGTGTGAATTAAATCGCAATGGAGGGAAATGAATGAGTGAAGGCATTCAGTTTTTGGCAAGGGCAACCTTAAATCATCTTTATAGCGTTTGGCAAAATTTATTGATTTTATAAAGGAATCTTGCCATTTTCAAAAAGCTAAATGCATTTTTTTTCCTGTCAAGACCCACAGTCACCTTAACGATTGTGTTGAAAAGACAAAGTAGACTTTCTGCTAGACTGGGAGCGAAATCATGTCGTGGAGAGACGTACAGGACCAGACGCTAGCGGACATAATTAAATTAGGCTGCAGATAGTGTTCATGCTCTGCAGGAGGAGGGCGAATGGCATCGGAGACGCAGTGGTCTGGTTTTAGTAAGAGTGGTTGTCAGGTACGCTGTTGTGTTGTGTTTCCCTTGATTTGGGTTGAAATGGGGGGAGACGTCATGATTATGTAGACTTGTCATGGACTATAAAGATGAACCCAGGCAGCTTGAGGTACTCACACAAGCCCCAGACATTTGGAAATATTCATATAATGTTTGCTCCAAAAGATATATATCCCCAGACCCCTTAGAGACACAGAGCAAGACAGAGAGAGAGAGAGAGCGAGAGAGAGAGACTTCTGCTCTATGTGAGGAGTTAGAAAGGGTGAAGAGGGAACTTCCATGTCTTTTCATGAGCCAGTCTGAGAAAGAGAAAGAGAGGCAGGCAGACAGACGGAGAAAGAGAAAGAGAGAGGGGGAGAGTTGGTCTTTTCTCTCCTCTCCCCGCGGCTTATCGGTGCTGGAATTTGGAGTGGAGCTCGAGGAGCCTCCTGAGACTTCACCCATGCTCACAGATTAACTGCTAAACTGCACATAATTGTGTTCCCCCCACTTCTGCGAGAGGGCTATTAGTCTCTCCTTTCTTTCTTCTCTCTCTCTCCCTCTCTTCCCCACTCCCCCCTCTCTCCTTCTCTCTCTCCAAGTATCCTGCATTCCTGTCCGTCTTGAGTGGGGGCTGATGGAACAAAAAGATAATGTGGCAAAATCATTTTTATTCAGCCCCCTCTTCTCTCTCTCTCTCTCTCTCTCTCTCTCTCTCTCTCTCTCTCTCTCTCTCTCTCTCTCTCTCTCTCTCTCTCTCTCTCTCTCTCCCTCCCCAGCTGCATTCCCCTCACTATCACCCTTAGCAGTCAGCCAGAACTGTAATGACTGCTGACTTCCAAACGATGCCTTCGCTGCGGCGCATTTTTAGGCCTCACATTTAAAAGCCCCCAAAAAAACAGACCATTACACCGTATGACCTAAAACCTTTCTGTTTTTCCCCGTCATCTCTCTCTCTCTCTCTCTCTCTCTCTCTCTCTCTCTCTCTCTCTCTCTCTTGCTCTCTTCACCCATCCAAACGCCCCCCCCCCCCATATGGAGTCCATGTTTTATAGCAGAATCTGTAAGTGTTATAAGGCATGTAATAAAGGCTCCATAAGTGCTTTGTAACATGTTTTTGGCGTGGCGTGCTGGTTGCCTATGAAAGAGGGCGGGGCGGGGGGGTGGGGGATTGGGGCGCTGGCGTGTGAAGTGGGCTGAAACGAGAGCAGACGGACCACGGTGGGTCCTCCTGAAGCGCGGAGAAATAAGAGCAGACAGCCCTCAGAGGGTCCCTAAGAGGAGCACGGAACATTAGCCAGCACCGCTCTGGTCAAGCTGTACCACAGCCCATATACACTACATGGACGGTGACCCTATGGGAGAGAGAGAGAAGGTTGTGTGTGTGTGTGTGTATGAGGCAGTTGGTGTGTAGTAATGTTTCATCAAGCCTTTGTCGGGTTCAGGTCCAGACTTTTGGGGTCACCCCCCATGCCCCCCCCCCCCCCATCATGAGTAAGCCGTGCATGTATGGGTGTTGAGGGTGGGTGGGGGGGGTTGTTGGGGGTGGGCTTGGCGGGGGGCAGCCAGCCTCCCACTCAACTGTAAAAGCCATAAGTCAGCATTGCCTGTTGGCTTTGGCACCCGTTAGAGGATACGGCCATAGAAAAGCCTCTTCTAACCCCCCCACCCCCCAACTCCTCCGCCCCCACCTTCTTTTCTTCTTTTATTCGTTTGACCTTGGTCGTTAAAAAATACTGCGTTGGAAAAACAAAGGGGCCGTCCGGGCAGCCCGGGTGGACGGGCGGAGATCGGCCTCGCGCTCGGCGTGCGTGGTCAGCGCAGTGCAGTGCGGCACATCTGGAACCACTGGGCGCGTTAGCGTCAGTACCTGACCTGACCCAGCTCTGCATGATGCATGGCCGGCTTTGCAGATTTAATCGTCATCAGATTATTTCATAATTATTCGTATTATTGTTATTCCCACTGTCTGTTGAGGATGTTTGCCGTTTCGAGCGTGGTGTGTGTGTGACCAGTGAAGTGTAGCACAGCAGACATGGAAATGAAAGACATTTTCTCATACTCCGTGGCGTAATTTGAAAAAGATTAAAAGTTTATTTTTGAAAAGAGAAATGGAAAATATTGATTTTGTTTTCCTTTGCTTCCTGACAGTGCAGTGTGTTTCACATATTTGTTTTCATTCATTTAATCATAAATGATTGTTATAAATTTGATTTACAATAGTTTAAAGATGTTTTTAGTAATAATGAATTCATGAACTTGAATTTACTTACTGTATATTTAAATACATATATTTATATGTAGAAGAAATAACTGTATACAAGTGGAAATATGTAAATTATTATTAACTGTGATGTGTCTTGATTTGTTTGTTTGTTTGTTTGTGTTTAGACGAGCACATGTACCGCTGCGAGGAGTGCGACGAGCTGTTCACCTCCAAGCTGGAGCTGCGGCGGCACCAGAAGTACCAGTGCGGCAGCGCAACGTCGCTGTTCGACACGCTCAGCGGCGAGGAGTTCAAGCAGGAGAAGGACGACAATGACGAGCCCGTCCACGAGTGCAAGGACTGCGAGAAGGTCTTCCCCAGCGAGTACAGGTGTGTGGAGGGGGTGCGGGGGGAGGGGGGGGGGCGTCTAAACACACACACACACACGAGGATCACATTTATTACATTTATTACATTTATTAATGAAGGCTTTTTAATTAATAACAGTATATTTTTTTATACTTTGACTGTCATAGCATTGTAATTCATCTTTTACCTTTCTCTCTTTGTCTCTCTCTCTCTCTCTCTCTCTCTCTCTCTGTGTGTGTGTGTGTGTGTGTGTGTGTGTGTGTGTGTGTGTGTGTGTTCCATCTCTCAGTCTGGGTCAGCATATGATTGTGCATACAGAGGAGAGGGAGTATAAGTGTGACCAGTGCCCAAAGGCCTTCAACTGGAAGTCTAACCTCATTCGGCACCAGATGTCACACGACAGCGGCAAGCGCTTCGAATGTGAAAA
>NW_027468881.1:18621449-18658949 GCF_046254945.1 Alosa pseudoharengus
GTCTTGTCTCACGTGTGTCGCATCTCTGTGCTGTCATCAGTTGGAGAACTTTAAGACTCAGCTGGTCCAGGCGGTGAAGAAGGCCCACAAGGAGCACCCTATCCCTGGCCGCTCCAACGGGGTGCTGCTGCTGGAGTGCCCCCTGGTGATCGAGACCTACCTGGGCATCATGTCCTTCATCAACAACGAGGCCAAGCTGGGCTACTCCATGACCCGCGGCAAGATCGGCTTCTGAGTGACGTCCCCCCCCCCTCTTCCTCTTCTCAGGCTTCTGGGGTTTTGTTTTTTTTTGTTTGTTTGTTTTGTTGGTTTGTTTCTGTTGCCATGGTTGTTTACTTTTGTTAAATCTGTTTAGCGCAATTTTTTCTTTCCTGCTGCACTGCCTTTGCTGATTGGCTGTTCGACGTGTGTGGTGGAGGGTGTTTTTGATTGGGCGTCTCAGGCTTGGCTTGCTGCTCCAGGATCAGCTGTCTGCCTCTCAAAGGTGAGCCGGGCAGACTGCTCCCAGAGCAGTGTTATTGCTTTGAGACGCTTCATGAATGCGCGCCCCCTCACTGAAACACACACTGAAAAACCACCAGGCCATGTTTGTGTTTCTTTTCGTCCGGTCTCGAAAAGGGCCTAGGAATGTCCCTGAAAACACACACACAAATCTCCAGACACACACGCACACACACACACCACCTGTGACTTAGTTACACTGAAAAGTGTAGCTCAGGGAGTTCACCAATCAATACCCACCAGTGCCCCAGAGCATGTCTCCTCTGGCACCATTACTGGGTCCATGCCATTCCAGAACCTTTCACCGTTGCCATGGGATTGGTGAATGCTTTTAAACAAGTTAGCTGTGAGCCTGTTCTTTTGATGTGTGTGTTTATGAACATCGTAGTGTCTTCTGCATGTCTGCCGGACAAAATCTTTGGAATGACATACCATGACTGATGCTGCTTTAACACATAGGTCGTAGCCTTTTCCATAAATAGCACATCGAGCTTAGTCCGAGACTTCCCTAGTGCCAGTTCCGTTGCATGACTGGTGTGTTTGTGTCCACTTTTGGAAGCGCTCGTTTTCAGGCGTGGGGTTATGGGAAGCGTCTTACTTACCCAAGGCTGTGCCTCACCGCTGGGAGAGCAGACTCCAAGCATCCTCCTCCATCAAGTTAAATGTGGCCCTTGTTCGACGTCTGAGAGCGGCTATGTTTGTTTGTGTTGTTCCTTCTTCTGCCATGGCTCCAGGATACGATCAAAAAGGACACAAACACACCAACTGAATGCATATTTGTGTGTGCGCTTAATGTGTGCAGGGTTTCTTAAGGACAGTGGGGAAGGGGTCATGGTCATTACAGGCTGATGGAGATATCAAGTAACAATGATAATGTGTTGGGCTTGGACTGAGATCACTTTCTCTTTGCAAGGGTGTAGGAAACACAATGAAATGGTGCGTAACGAAACGGATAAATGTTCCGATGTGTGACTCAGTAGAGGATTTCTACTTCTCAGTTGGCCTATGGAGACTTCACTAGATAGATTGCCATTACTGGTTTCCTGTAATGCAGGCCCACATATTTAAGCCTAAAGGTTGATATCCTTCGTTTTGAGAGTTTTTTTAAATCTTTTTGACTTTCTTACTAAGGTGAATGCTTTACTCTAGTAATATGTCGAGGTGTGTAAGGTTTTGTTAGTTGCCATTATAAACAGACAGTGCTTGTCATTGAGGCCTAGGGATCCAGGTTCATCTTGCAGCCTGTAGCTGCCTGAAGCTAGACATTGGGAGTTTGGTTTAATTACCTTTTATCCATTTAGCCTTTACCATTACTGTCACGTTTTATTCAGTCATCCCTGACAACCTCATTTTGGTTGACTCTGATCACTGCTTAACCTTTAACCAGAAGACTGGTCTTTGCTGTGACCTGTGATTAGAGGGTTGTGAATAATTTAAATCTTAGCATTAAATCTCCAGATGAATTAAAGCAGAGTTCCACAGGGCACTAAACTGCAGTTTTCCTCACCTTTACTGTAAGTTCTTCCCTTTAGGCCAGTGTATCAGTTCCAGGATTGACGTAACAGATATGAAATGGATCGCCTGACCAGTAGATACGGGTTCTAGCAGAAGACTCCTCCTGCTTCTCACGCACTCTATGCATCGTGCCGCGGTGATGGCACTCCAAACACCACTGCTCATCTCTCTCTAGTGTTCCCCCTTTCAGTTGTCATGGCTACAGGAACCTTATCATAGGATCCTCTGATTCACTCCCCCTCCACACACACACACACACACACACACACACACACACACACACACACACACACACACACACACACACACACACACACACACACACACACACACACACACACACACACCTGCTTTTTTGCCAAGTTAAAGGTGAGTTGGCGTAGCCGAATGCCTCGCATGTCGTCCCTGCATGATACCCATGCTGTTGAGTTCAAATCTCTGCCCTCCTCTAGGAGTTGCTTAAACCGTAGTGCAATGTTATCACTATTACACTTGAGCACTTTTATTCAAGCTGATGAACATTAAGATTTGACATTTAATGTGTGAACTGTAATTTGCTTTAACAAATTATCTCAACAGTGTGTTCATGTGAAGTTATTTTAGTGATATAATTTATTTACCTTTGTATGATTTCAATTGTAGCATAACTGTGACGTAAGTGGATTAAAATGGCCAAATTGTTCTTAATATATTGTTGTGCAGTCAAATCCTTTACTTTTACCTGGCAAATGTTCTCTGTACTGTTGTTGCAACTTGCAATATGGGTTTTATGAAAACAACACATTATAAACTACAAATTTTATTCAAAAATAACTTTTCTACAAAATTGTTGCACTCATTTACAAAGGATCATCATATGAAACTATAAAACATGATCCAGAGGTCTCTTAAATACACAAAAATAAATAGATACAAAATTTGGACAGACGCTATCATGGAACAACAGTCCTACCGTGCTTTCCACTGAAATGTTCTAGAAGGAGCTTATTTGGAAGTCACTGGAATGTTCAAGAAGATTCCAGTAGTCGGAATCAGACAAGTGCTAGGTCTCTTTGGAATACAGAACCAATGGTGCCGTGTTCTGAACTGAGGGTTGGGGGTGGTGGCTACTGCAGTCCAAAACAGCAGCATCCCCACCAGTGAAAGAGAAAGAAAACAGAAGAGAGAGAGAGAGAGAGAGAGAGAGAGAGAGAGAGAGAAATGGCTAGAGGAGTGTTGATTCCACTCAGGACTGCTGCTCTGTCTCCATGTAGCATAGACACAGCTGATCCTTCCCAATCAGAATCAGGGAGTCTCCACTACAGTGCCACAGCAAGGACAGCACCTGGAAACAGCCTGACACACACACACACACACACAGTGAGCTATGATGTTGTATACAGAGTGCAAGTTAGGCAGACCAGCGGCAAGCAGCATATTTCCTATTGTTCGCTATAGTTAGGCGGTGGATCAGTTAAAGTGGCAGCTAGCGTTGAACAAGGGAAGCATTGAACTTGGTTCAACTTTCAAAGCGAGAGTACAGCGTTTATGTAACTTAGTAGGAATGAGATAGAACTTATTATGGTCTGAGTGTTGCGTTAGGGTTTACTGCAGTCACTTCAATTGCTGCCTTAAACTGCTGTCACTGCAACAGAAACCCCTTTGGCAAAAAAGTATCTTGTGTGTGACTTTCACGGCATGTTTTTCTATATTACTGTGTGTGTGCGTGCGTGTTTATGTGTTAGGTCCCCTGATGCCAACAAGGGCCACAGGTAGAGTTTGCTCCCATCCTGCAGGGGAACACAAAGTAGTGTGTGTCTGTGTGTGTGTGTGTGTGTGTGTGTGTGTACACGTCTCACCTTCCACAGGTACCCTGACGGACACACAACCCGCGGGGGACCACATGTAGAGTTTGTTGTTGGCGGTGCACATGGCCAGGCGGGGGCGCCGGGGGTCCCAGACGAAGCAGCGCACCACTGACGCCTGCTCCAGTACCGCCTGCAGCCCCACACGCTGCATATCCCACACCCACACACAGGTAGGCATGTTATCTGGGACACACACACACACACACACACACACACACACACACACACACACACACACACACACACACACACACACACACACACACACACACACGGTAAATTCATGCGACTGCAACCTGTAACAAGGTGATCACAATTATCCCAATACGTTTACACTGATACACTTACACTTTCACTGATGTTAATTGTCTTGGGATGTCTGATAGATGACCGTTTATTGATATTGTTTGCATCTACTAAGACATTTGTGGTAGATGATGTTGACATGTGGAAGGTCCTGGAGGAGAGTACATGTAAATGTGATCTGCGCTGGGAGAGTGGGTGGATTTGAGAGATGGGGGGTGTGGGGGGGTAAGAGTGCGGCCGGGCATTGTGGCCTGGCACTACGTAGCACCCTGTGGAGCACAGGGCACCAGAAGTCTTAAGCCCGACTCGGCAGGCCGTCTGTGCCACCGCCCCCGCTCCCTGCGGTGCCAACTGGACCAGGGGGCACATTCCTGTGGAGCTGCACGCAGGCGGGAAAACACAGGAACTGCGCCACCTACTGGTCACGGCTCAGCTCTGAAGCTCCAGAGGCTACAATCAAAATGAGCTTCTTGTTTCCACTACTACAGGTAAAAACGTGTTATGAGGATAAATGAGCTAACATGTAATAAGGTAAACAAGCTTTTGTTTTCCACTACTGCCAGGTAAAAGTGTGTTGTGAGATAAAAACACCCAGGGCCTGTCTGGGGCTCAGGTCAACCAGACCTTTCTTTGAATCAGTCAGACTTCAGTGTAGAGAGGGTTTCACATGACCTTGGGTCTTCTTATTCTGAAGACGGCGGAAGTTTCAAGGCAGCTAGAGCAAGATGGCCAAAGCCTTACCGTTCTTGGTGGCAAGGTAGCGGTTGTCGGCAGAGAAGGCCAGAGACGAGATGCCCACTTTGGGGTTGGCTCGGTCGGTGTCGGGCTGGACGGTGGGCACCTGGACTGGCAGCTGGCAGATCTCATCTGGATAAAAAGAGCGACAGAGAGAGAGAGAGAGAGAGAGAGGGGGAGAGATTAATGGAGGGAAAGAGAAATAAAGGAGGTTCATTCATAATTCCTGATAAGTCCCTGTCACTGTCTCTGGCAAGTGTGCACCAGGCCTGCAGCCAACCACATGAGACAGCTGTGCCATAAGCAGACATCCGGGACAGGCTAGGGTTAACGGCCACACCACACACCATGCTGGGCCCAAGGGTGTGTGTGTGTGTGTGTGTGTGTGTGTGTGTCAAAGAGTCCTCCTGAGTCCTGAGTGTATTTATGTGTATCTGAGTGTATCTATGTATTTATGCAAGTAGCTGTATCTGAGTGTATCTATGTATCTATGCAAGTAGCTGTGTGTGTGTGTGTGTGTGTATGAAATACAAGTGTATCAGTCTGTATGTACATGTGCATGGTGCACATGTATAGTAGCTGTAGATGTGTGTGTGTGTGTCCATAAAAATAGTTGTGTGGTCAGTGGTGCTGAGTGGGATCCTTAAGAACTCTCACTATGCTCACACTTCCACCAGAGCCAGCCATGAGACTGTCTAGACACCCAAGCAGGTAATACTAGCACAAACACACGCACGCACGCACGCACGCACGCACGCACACACGCACACACACTTACATACACAGTCAAGACACACGCCCAGATGCCCATGGAGACTGAGACACACGCACAGCAGAGATGTGGCCCACTGCGGGGGCATTCCCAGTCTAGTGGTATGCTGGCGGACTTTACGATCGTCTGCGTGCTCCTGCGTCTGCACGCTGACGACACACGCAAGTGACAGGGATTTGGAACACGGGGGGGGGGGGGGCCTAAAAGCAGACAGTGACTCCTTACAGATGGAGTGCACTTT
The DNA here is from genome assembly GCF_046254945.1 of Alosa pseudoharengus. Taxonomy (NCBI): domain Eukaryota; kingdom Metazoa; phylum Chordata; class Actinopteri; order Clupeiformes; family Clupeidae; genus Alosa; species Alosa pseudoharengus. Next base: position 18,627,367 of record NW_027468881.1, read on the forward strand.
TATAGGGCACAAGTACACCCCCGAGACCAAGCCACCCCACCCCATCCTCAGCTGTCCAGCAGGGATGGGACGTCATGGGGATCCTGCCCAGAGACACCCAGAGCTCGGCGTGGACGTTGGGCAGAGCTGCAGAGTGGGCGGTGGGCAGCTACCACAGCACTAAAAAGGAGCAGAGAGGATGTCGGCGACATTCTGCAACTCCATGACCGCTATAACCAAAGATTCTAGAGCGCTCCACTCTAAGATCTTTGGTAATTACCACAAACACTGATAAGTGCGCAGACACACCGTTACAACCCTGCCAGGTGTCCGCTGACCCTTCCCACTCGGGCCGGCACGTCCACCGTCTCTCTCCCAGCAGGTGGACTGAAATGCAGGTGTGGAGAGTTCTCACTTTTTGGCAGGACCATAATCAGGCTTTGGTTCAGCCAGTCAGAGTTTTTGATGTGCATACAAAGCCTTAGAAATGCCAGTGTTTCTCACAGAATTGAATTATATTTGTGGTGGTAGGTTTGCAGAATTAACTTGAAAGCAACAGTTCTGCTAACCAGATTTAAGCCCAATTTAGTACCAGGAAAATCAATTTTAACCTGGAAAATCATTGTGTGGTGGTCAATGTTGATATTGTGGTGGACCGCCACTAATAAGTCAATGTATGGGAAACACTGCATGATACACTTGCAGTACAGTTTTACCACAACACTGATGTTTTTCTACATTCTTTACATGGAGCCTCCCCTTCATGTTATTCATGTTGTGATCCAAGCGTGGGTTACAACATCTTAGGCCTGTAATGTAGTTAATAATTAAGGAAGGATTAGACATTGAGCGTGCGCCACAAATATGTCCATCAAGTTAATCTGCTTCCTGTTCCATGCCTGGCTTGGAACATAGGAATTCTGTTTGTAATTCCGTGGTGGTCACCGAGACAGCAGTCGACTAAGAACCAGGTGTGGCCCGGATTGGCCGTGACTCCGGAGCCAGCCACCTGCTCTGCGTGATGGGATGAGAAGGACAGAAGAGAGAGGCTCACATTAACTAAGGGGGTCTGAGTCACACTTCCGCTGTGATTGTGTGTGAGTGTGTGTGTGAGAGAGAGAGCTCTACACTTGCTTTGTCCGCGTAAGAGGGGGACACTTGTTTGGAGTGTTTGGCTGTGTTGTAGGGCCCGCTTCCTGACCAGGGGAATTCCACACACATGCTGTGTGAATGCCTGTGTGCACATGCTTGGCTCAGGAACTGAGACGTGTCTGTCTGTCTGTCTGTGTGTGGGAGAGACTGAGCAGCACTGTAGGTTGAGGATGGTCTAACAGTTGCTCTGTGTAGATGATATCATAATAATAATAATAATAAGGGGAACATGTCTTACCTCCAGCATTTCCTGTTTTTGCAGTATTTGTGTGTGAGCGTGTGTGTGTGTGTGTGTGTGTGTGCGCGCGCGCGTGTGTGTGCGTGTGTGTGTGTGTGTGGAAAGGGAACAGACATCCCACTGCACTGGAGTTCCACCAGATGGAAGAAACACTTGGCTTGGCTTTTGGGGAGAGATGACGTGTCAGTCACTCAGTCTGCAATAAATGGCCCTGGTCTCATGAGTTTGGATTTTGGGGAGAAACCCTAAATAGCGGGGAGCTCACATCTGCACTGGGAGTTAAACTGAGACAGAGAGACTGGGCGAACTGAATTTTAAGGAGAGACTCTGCTCTAGGAGCTCCATAAGGATAAAACTGTAAGTGAGATACTCTGGACAGAGACTCACATTTGCTCTGGGAGTTGAAGACGCTGTTGCCCATACTAATCTGCTGCAGGGACAGGTCATCGGAGGGTATCGTCGGCCGCTTCTCCACCTCACGATATACCACCTACAATCAAACACACACACACGATGGGTGTATTTGGGTGCACACTATACCATAAATCATTCAGATTCACGCATACATCTACACCATACTAGTGAACATAACAACATACCGCTTTAGTATTGTTGATGGTGGCTGGATGCTCAAACTCAACAATCTTCTTCCAAGTAATGTGATTTAGGATCCGGACCTAGACACAGACAGACGCACATACACATACACACACACACACACACAGTAAATAATCCAGTATTCAAACACAGTAAAAGCAAAGCCATGATCATACAGATTGCTGGTTACTGCTACAATGCTGTAGTATTTAAACGTGACATTTACACACCCAGAGATACGTGAACCTATACTTGTCACACACAAGCCCCGTTTACATGGATGTCATTCTGACTAAACTATTCTGAATGAAAAATCTGTGCCACCTGTTTACATGGGATACATTCTATTCCGATCAGCGCTCTAGAATCTTTGATCGAAACAAGCATTGCTGATTTGCTTTTTTGCTGGAGAAGCTACAGCAGGCAACCAGATTGACCATATACATGGCAGTTCAATTGGAATAACAACGGAATACACCACCCCTTTCATTTCGATTAAAATTCTAGTTGGATAAGCAGTTTTATTCCGATCAAGGTGTTTATGTGTGTCATTTTTATTCCAATTGAGCCATGGGACTGGGGCTACAGAGATACACACAGAGTGTGAAATATGGGCACTCATTCACCCTGGTGAATACACACAGACAGACACACACACACACCGACACACCTTCTCATCATAGCTGCCGATGGCCAGGAACTGGCTACTGGGGCTCCAGGCGATGGATTTGATGCCCAGAGACCAATCGTAGGCACTGTAGGTGGACAAGAGACGCCCGTCCAGAGAGTACAGCAGCACTTTATACTGGAGATAACACACACACACACACACACACACACACACACACACACACACAGATAACAGACACAGACAACAGACACACATAGCTGAGATTAAATTGTAGTATGAAGCGTAAAAAAACTCATGAGATGTAATGAGAAAATGCAGTGAAAGGGTTGAACACACAGAGACACACAAACACCAACACACAAAGTGCTAAACACACACATGTGTCTACTCACCTCCAAGCAGGTGTCCCATACTGCCAGCACACAACCGTTTGGAGACCACTCCACCCCAGCCAGGTCCTGAGTCTCGGTCTCAAAGTGCTGAAACACACACACACACGCACACACACACACACACAGTAGGTTTTTTCTTTAAGTGGCAGATTTCCACAGAAGTGTGGCATCTCAGATCAGATGAAACTGAGATTGTGTGAGTCTAGTAACTGAGCTCTCTCTCTCTCACACACACACACACACGCTACACCAGAGAGATGAGCCGGGCCGGCTGACAGTCATGGTTACGGACTGATTTATTCCCTGATGATTTACTGTACGGGAGATTTTCACATTAGACCATGTGTCGCTGTGTCAAACTACATATGCACCCACACAGATAACTTACAAACAGTTCAAGCACAAGGCCCGGCGGACTCATTTACTCTCCTAGGAAATTACAGCCATTTGCTCAGTATATCTTCAGTGGCCAGAAAGTGTGTGTGTGTGTGTGAGTGAGTGAGTGAGTGAATGTGTGAGTGCATGTGTGAGTGTGTATGTGTTGTTCTCACCCTCAGGAGATGCCAGTCATTGCAGACGAACACACTGATGTAGTCTTTGCAATCTCTCCGCTCGGCTAAGGCCATATAGCGTCCGTCTGTGCTGAAGTCCATCCCTTAAATCACACAGACATATTTAGGTTAGCACACCGAGAAGGATCGCGCCCAGTCTGCAATCTAGATCCCTGGACACTCTTACACTGTATACAGAAACAAGATTTCACTCTGGACTGTTAGATTTCATTTCCATCTGAAAAAATATTACACTGCATCTTATGAAACATGTCACTTGGGTTTCTAGAATCACATGTTCCATCTGGAATTCTAGATGTGGTATGGAATGGATCTGATCCTAGGAAGGGCCAGTGAGGTTGTTGGAGAAACTATCATATGTTTGCAATTTCTGCATTCGTGATCACATATCAACTGACTGAACTCTCTGGTCTTCTTAAGTACGTCTCTAGCCTGCTAGCTTTCAGAAGTGTGTCCATCAGAGACAGATTTATAGAGGAATCCCATGACCACCCCACACATTTCACCTTATTTCATATCACCTGTCTCCCTTCAGAGAACACACACACGTACGCGATCAGGTGGCTCCAGCCGAGAAGGCCAGGAGACGTCTGAGCCGCACTGACCGCCAGTGACCAGCGTCTGCCGGCCGTAAGTCAGCGTCACGGTGACAGCGGGGCTATGTCCAGAATGTGCCATTTACTGTGGGACAGTACAGCTGACAGCACGGACACATAGTTGGCTGGGCACTGATTGCCATGTCACTGAAGTGTGTGTCTGTGTGTGTGTGTGTGCGCGAGCATGTCGGGACGTGAGAGATTCACGAGCACCTGGGGTCAACGAGGCGCTGTCCCCAAGTCTCTTTTTATCTAAGCGAAATCAACACCGACGCCACTCAACATGTCCGCACGCATACACACACACACACACACACATTTTTATCATCAGTCTTCCTCAAAAATCTCTCTCTCCCTTACACACACACACATTCACCATCAAATTTGGAAAGCACTCACAAACACATATGCAAATACACGCGCATGCAAACAAACATAATGCGGTCATCCTCTCAGATACACACACACACACACACACACACACACACACACACACACACACACACACACACACACACACACACACACACACACACACACACACACACACACACACACACACACACACACACACACACACTTTGCCTTACCTTTCTGACAGGCTTTGGGATACTTGATGTAGGACACTGATTTGTTGCACAGGGACCAGACTGTGACCCGCAGCTGTAAGAGACAAACAAACAAACATGCTGACCATCACTCACTCACTCCACATCTCAAGTATTCCAGCCATCTCTGCTGCCACTCAAAACTGGGCCTTGTCCATAAACACGGACAGCAGCAGGCCCTAGGACCCTGGGGGTATGTTGTGTTTCAACAGAGGACTATTAATAAGATCTCAATCAGCCGGACCCTAATGAGGCCAGTGAGACTCTGCGACCTCCCAGATCCCCCCCTTACCCAGCAGGCCAGGGGACTAATCCCACTCCCCAGCCCACAACAGGGCACTCAGGCTGGGGCAGGACGCTCGTGCAGGTTCCCCTCTCAGTGCAGCTGGTACCTGAGACCACTTTCACCACCTGGTTTCATGAGTACAGCCCCAAAGCCTATTTTGTAAACTCTTATTCTTAATTTAATCTCAATTTTAGTTAGGAATAATCTGAAGCATTCCTTTTAGCTAAGAGTGCACTACAATCTCCTCACTCCAACATGTACAGGAGGAAATAGCCATTTCACCATCACACCAGGGATAAAACTGACTTTAAGATATGAGCGTCCAAGCAAAGCATGTATGGTAGGTGTTGAAGGAGGCACAGTTTATCCATGTGGAGGATGATACTCTACTCGCTTCCCCCCATTCAAAGATCTGTCCCATATCTGAACTACACCCATGCAGCTGGACGAGGACTGTCCGTTAAGACCTCCACGCACCACCCTGTGCTCAGCGGGGGCAGCAGCAGCTGGACGGGCTCGAGTGTTCCGAAGGCCCTCGGACCCTAAGGAGACGTGCTGAAAGCCTGGAGGGCAGCCATGATGGATTGAGGGACTTGCGGGTGCGGGTGCTGAGGCTGAGGTTTCACAGAGTGCCAAGCGGCCCGGAGCCCAACCCAGTGGCCTAATCCATCCACCCACTGACCCCCTCCACCGCCCGCTAGGCCCAGTGGAGGGTTACACAGCAGCCAGCTATGCCAACCTCCTCACCCTCACACCCCATGCCCACAAATCCTCACCCGTAGCCCCATAAGAAGTCTTGGCTTCTGCTCCGGGCTGTCGTGTTGCTACATAAACAACGATCAAAATATTAGGCGCTGTCGTGCCGTGTCCAGCATCCAGATTGTGAGAAGGAGAGCGAGAAAGAAAAAGAGAGCGAGAGAGAGAGAGAGAGAGAGAGAGAGAGAGAGAGAGAGAGAGAGCCGCACCAGCTGTGAGGTGAGCCGCTGCCGTGGCCACTGGAACCTGACCCGGCCCGGACTAAACCACATTAAACCAGCCTTCGGGCCGACACGAAATAAACAGATGTACCAATTAAAACCTAGAGGCATGGAGATACACACTTCAGCGGGGGCTTACACACACACACACACACTACTGCACTCACACACACATGCCTCCTCGGCCATTTACAAGTGGGGAGCAAGTGAATGTCCGATCATCTTACGCAGTTATTACCCATTGCTGCGATTAAAAATAGAGGAAATTGATATCTCAACAATAGCTTTACTCCCAATTTCACAAACATTCACACCTCTGGGACCAAAGCCACGTTGGACGAGGAGGAGGAAGCTCGTTTGTGACGTCTGATCGTTTCCCCATTAACGTCGGAATCACTGACTTTTAAGTACCATCATATCAGCAGGGACTGAATGTGTGACGGTCTACATTGAACTATGTTTAGGTCACAATTACTTCTTAGGCTAACAGGATAATTAGTCTACAGGACAACCAGCCTCTCTGCCACACCACAACTGTATAACTGTATGCCGACAACATGGATACTAAAAAAGTGATGGGAGGACACACGAGACAGAGGGAGAGAGAGAGAGAGAATCCTGCCAGAGACCTGTCACCTCACTTTAACAAGACCCACAGCCGTCGCCCTCTCAAGGCAGTGGGCCAGGGCGGGCACACACACACACACACACACACACACACACACACACACACACACACACACACACACACACACACACACACACACACGGTAGAGTTGAGAGGCATGAGTACACACACACACGGTAAGGTAGAGAGGAATGAGTAGACACACACACACGCATGAGACGTACACACAGACCTCGCCAGATCAACATGAGCGAACGAGCACACAACAAACACTAGACAAACACCAGGACAGAGAAGGGACGAAGGCAACAAGTTACATCTTGCCCTCTGACAGCCATCCCCAAAGGTTGCAAGACACACTGGACCCACTCACCCAGCACCCAGACAAGCAGATATGCCATTGGCCAACATACCACTCTCAGCATTGCTCACAAGCCACACAGCCTTGTGTGTGTGTGTTGTTGATCAGCTCTCTTCATCTTTATCTTGTGACAGCAATCAGATGGCATATCTGACTACACATCCATTAGGTACTGTAATGTGCACTTCCATTCCTAATAACGGCTTCAAACGGCTCATTTAGGTGATAAACTGACTTTTAAACTGAGAAAGCCGTCTCTGATATTGCTGATGTGGGCCCCAAACGCCTGGTGATGCACTTTGTAACTTTGTTGTAGTAGCCTACAGGAGTATGACCCTCTAAGGGTGCAATCAGACAGGACGTGCTTTGTAAAATGCGACGTGCTCTGTTTTCATAAAACACGGGCGCTTTTCCGCCATCAGTTGAACTTTTGTCAATTCGAGGCAAAAATGCAAGGCACTCTGGGGGCATGAGCAGTTCGCAAAACGCTAATTGCCCATATAAAACAAGATATATATATATATATATATATATATATATATATATATATATATATATATATATATATATATAAATAAAAGGTGGATCTTACTGCAAAAAGCCCGTCCTGTCTGATCACGGCCTAAGTAAATTTTTTGTTTTGTACAAACCAAAATCTTATATTGTGTGGCTTTAAAAGTCCTGCTTCAAATCAGGGGAGTGAATGGACAAAGTGACAGAGATAGTAAGAGAGTGGAACTGATTGCTTGGAGTCAGTCCAAATTCTAAAGCCAGAATAGATGGACACTGGCATTTCACACAGGTAAAATCTAAACGGCCATCCATGTGTAGGAAACGACAAGAGGGATCAGTGGATGCTCCATATAGTAAATGTGGTCACGTTGCAGACTGTGAAAACAACCCAGCAATATTTTAATGGCAGTCCAAACATTATTTAAAGTAGCGATTGTAAACAATACGGATGTCAGACAACAAGCTCTACTTAAGCCTGGCTTGTGGTACATTCAAGGCCATTATTTTTTTATTTTACTGCAGCAGTAAACCAATCTGTTTGTGTGTGTCTGTGTGTGTGTGTGTGTGTTTGTGTGTGTGTGTGTGCATACTACAGTCTTATCGTGCTGGGGAGTCGAGTGCTATGAAATGCTGAGCTAAAACGTCTTTGTGCTTCTGGCCAACACCCCAGCGATGTTTCACTAAAGAAATACGGCCCTCCACAGGTGACAAAGTCCAGCGTCCACAAAACCCAACGTGTCAATGTAACTGATCCCAACGGCCACTGTGAGGCCTTGGCAGTGGGATATTAATGTATCTGTCTGTCTGTGTGTGTCTGTCTGTGTGTGTGTGTGTGCATTACTTTCACCTTACAGGCCATTAATAGCTCATAAAATCACCCTCTTCCATTGACGTCATGACAAACTAACAATTTCCACATTTTCACCCCAAATATAGACTTGTTTAGAAAAGGTAGTACTTAAAAGAATGTCAGTCCATTTGTATGTCTCTTTGGAAAAAATCATCAGTTAAATGAATTCAATTCAAACTGCTGTAACTTGTAAGGGTGGGGATCGCAAACACATTGCCCACAACAACAATGGAATCATAATATAATGATTCTAATTTGTGATGTTCTATACCTTGAAAGATCCAAGAGACATTACAATTGTGTAAATTAGTTTTTCTGGAGTTTGGAAAATAAATAATGATAAAACATATACCGTAATTTCCCAACTATTAGCCACAGCTTATACATTGATTTTGCAAAATTTCTTCAGCTATGAGGTTAATACACGGGGGCAGTTAATATGGTATTAATATGGTTTTGTTTCTTTTAACTTGCATAAAACACTGTCCTGCGGCTTATACACAATGTGGCTAATACACAGGAAATCTTCTTGCGTATGAACTACACGCAATTTCCAAAATTCTGGTACATTAACAGGTTGTTAGATACTTCTATCTAACAAAGTAAAGCTACTGATTCAATGACTAATTCGGAACCAGCTTTAATAACCTCATGATATAGGCCTAGTTAACCTTGCATGCAGTTGCAATATCTGTTAAATTAATTTCTTTAATGTTTTGAATGCAGGCCCGGAGTGGCTAATCAGGAGCTTTGGGAGGATTCCCGGACAATTCCAATGTTTTGGGCCAGTCTGAATGTCGTGAGCTTAAAGATGTTGTTTCTGAAGTTCATTTGCTTCGCCCTCATGGCACTTCAGCAGCCTAGGAAGCGCGGTCGCAGGAGCCCCTTGCTCACAGTTTCCCAAATATTAACAAAGTAGCACTCACAAAAACTGTTCACTAATGTTAGCAGTGTTTTATTGACTTAAACACAGATTTAACGTTGCCTAGTGCCACTGTAATCAAAACGAAAAGGCTTTCACAAGTGTTTTGAGCTTTGTGTAATCTTCCAACTGCTACCTCAGTAGAATTTGACCGCTGATGTGTGGGTATGCGTACATGCGTGATGTATGGAGCAGGTAGCAATGAAAACCTGAGTTTAATTGTAGCATTTGTAATCAATGGAATGGATTTGACATGGGCGTCGGAGCTATTATACGAACAGTTTTAAAACAGCACTGATATTTTGCATGGCAAAAGTCGGGGGGTCCAAACTAACAATTATAAAAAGTGGGTGGGACTCATCGCCCATGTGCCCATGTATACATGTATGTATGTAAGTATGTATGTAAGTATGTATGTATCAATGCCCATGTATACATGTATGTATGTAAGCAGCTCTGTAAAGAGGTCCTTAAATGAGACTGCTCCCTGCTGTAGCACTGACAGCGTATCTATCAGATTCCCCCTGCCCCCCCCACACACACACACACACACACACACACCCCTGAGCCCCTCTCTACACAGACACCTGATGGGCCTCAGCTGCTCTGGACCCCTGGGGAGTTCTGTCTGCACCCCTGGCTGGATGCGGGGGGTTCCAGCTGTGCCAGGCCATTACACCCTCAAAGCCCATCCCAGCCCATCCGACACCCCCACTCACTCTCCATGCTTTGGAAACAGAATCAATAGAACCCAAAGCATGAGTTGGACTGGTGCCTGCTGTCGAGCCTCTGGACACATGGGCAGTTTTGAAAGATGAGCGGAGAGGAGAGGAGAGGAAGAGTAAAGAGAAGAGGAGAGAAGATTTAAGAGTGGAGAGGAAAGCAGGTAAGAGAAGTTAAGATGATACGACATGATATGAGAGGAGACGAGATGACACGAGAGGAGGAGTCCAGATGAAATCAGAGGAAAGAAAGTCAGGATGAGATGAGAGGAGACGAGGAGAGAGGACAAGAGAGGAGTGAGGAGGAGAGAAGTAAGGGAAAAAAAGAGGGGGAGACTAGCCGGAGGGAGAGAGGAGAGGATGGAGGAATGACTGGCATTGCTGTAACTCTACCCCTGCTGCGGAGTGCGGGCAGGAGAGAGCACAGCAGGTGAGCTATGCCCACTCCCTGTGTGCTGGCATCTGAATGGGCACAACGCCGGGTAAACCTAGACGCTGGAACAGACGCCATGCACTCCCAGAGTGGCAGACAAACACACACACACACACACACCACCTGAGCAGGTCAGCTGAGGGGTCAACCATGGTGACAGCTGCAATTCAGTGAGATGGGAAAGTAAACACCCATCCACAACCACATCATCATAATCACCATCATCATCATCATTATACAGTGTCACTGCACTGCCTACTTAAAGGACCTACACAACACTTTGAGTGTCTCCAGAGTCTAGACTGAGGGCTGAGACTTTCTTTTCCAATTTAAACATCTTTCTACACACAGAGAGAAAGTGAGGGAAAGAGTGTGTGAGAGAGAGAGGAGAGATAGAGGGAAAGAGAGAGGGATGAAACCCGCATTGACCTTATTTGCGCAGTCGTGTGGCCCGACGACACAGAGGGCCTACTGAGAGAGACAGCACAAGGCAGCGATGCGGCCGCGCAGCCGACTGGGAATCTTTACATAGACCTGTCTGTCAGCAGGGGATTAGGCTTCCTCACTCCACGGCCCCAAAAACCTTCCCCAGCCCGGCCCGCACGGCCCCTGACTCTCCAGTTACACGCCGCATAATGCCCAGACGCGCTCCAACGCACTCCTCCACCCAGATGCCCCCCCCCCCCCCACCCCTCCACACGTCTTCTCAGACAGCAGCCAGAGGTGATGGATTGTCCCTGTCCAACGATAAAAACTCTGGAAGCTGCTGACCAGCACAGATTTGTAATAGCCACGTAGGCCGAATGCTAAGCGTTAGCGAGTGTGCGGGATTGGGGGGGTCTGCACATACACCAACACACACACACACACACACACGTCTGGTGCCATCCCAGCTATGCTCCGTGCTTCAGTGTTGGCGGTGTAGAGTTCAGTGCCGCCCTTGAGCACCATTCTGGAACATTCTTAATCATCACTCACTCCTGGTGCGGATTAGACTGATGGTGCGGGGACATAGTGTCGGCCTGGCGGCGGTAGAAGTGGTCCGTGGGGGAAGGCCGGCCCGTGGCTGGAACGGCTCCAGAATGCTCTCAGGCCTCTGGTGGAAGCCTATAAAAACCACCATCAGCCATCTCAAACATCGGACGCTAATCTGCCTGGTTCGGGCTCCATTAAATGGCTATGTTAAACACATTGCAAATGGTGTCAGCTTATCCTTAATATTGCCACGCAGCTCGCTGTCGAGTGCCGGGCTTAGTTGGGGTAGCGTGCGCGCGATTGCGTGTGAGAAAGAGAGAGACTGAGGCCAAGGCTGGCCTGATACTTACAGCCTTTTGCTGACTGCGCTACTGTGGTCAGCTCTGCTCTGAGTTAACATATCTGTAGAGATTATTTAAAATCCCAAGCCCCACTCCAATGGCATTGTCAGCTGTGGGAGGGCCAGGGGATATATTGTGATTGTGTTCCCGGTGTCACATCTCACAGGCATGTGCACACACACACACACACACACACACACACACACACACACACACACACACACACACACACACACACACACACACACACACACACACACACACACACACACACACACACACACACACACACACACACACACACACACACACACACACACACACACACACCATGGGAGGGATATAGTGAGTCTGGATTCGGCCGAGAACAAGCAAACACACTGGAACAGCAATAACACGGGCAGCTGTTCCCTAAACAAGTTAATTTAGCATCCTGTTTACGAGGGCAGTGAAACCGTAGTCCAGCTCTCTCCCTGTCTGGGGCAGCCATAATGAAATACTGGAGGAGGGTGAAGGTGAGGTCAGTCTCTCGGAGAGGGGCCCCTCGACCACTGCCACTCCTCCAGGATCCACACACCCCCTTTCCACCCCCCACCCTAAGCCTAACCTGAGGGCCTCGTACTGGGCACCCTGCGAGGAGAATGTGCTCAGAGCGCATTAGAAACCGCAGGTACCCGCTTATCCGAGCTGCTGTTTAGCAACCAGGGGATGGCATTGCCATGGAGACAGGCCTCTGCCCACCCCAGTCCACGTGGCTTAAGTGGATGACAGGAGTGTTGAGAATGTGTGTGTGTGTGTGTGTGTGTTTTGGAGGTGTTTTTTATTAACTGAAAGTTAGGCATTAACATGCACAAAGGTAAGCTAAAGACATAAACATTCCACATTCCACTTTCTACCAATTTAACTGTACTTTTTCTAAAGACCATGGGGGTTCAGTATGGCATTACTACAGTCCTGTTTTTTGGCTGTGATAATTGCACCACTCTCTTTCTGACAAACAGACAGACAGACAGACACAGACACACACAGATACACACACACACACAGCTCATTCCCAGACACAGTTGTGCTGTGTTTCAGCACCTGTCACTAGTCAAGAGGAGTCGGGTTCAGACGCCAGCCAGCCCCAGCAATGGAACAGTGTCCAGTGTGTGTGTGTGTGTGTGTGTGTGTGTGTGTGTGTGTGTGTGTGTGTGTGTGTGTGTGTGTTAGTGAGTGAGAGAGAGTTGGGTGGTGCAATCCAAACAGACAGACAGCAAGCATACGGCCTTGTGCCCCCCCGCCACCAGGCCCCCACCAAGTCACATAATACACCCTCTACACGGCAGACAAATGTATTTTTCCACACGTACAGGCAGATGTGTGTGTGTGTGTGTGTGCGCGCGTGTGTGTGTGTGTGTGTGTGTGTGTGTGTGTGTGTGTTCAACAGGCAGAGCTTGCATGAAGTAGTTCATCACTCGGGCATTTTTCCTGCTGGGCGTTTTAGACGGGGCTTTCCCCTCGGTGCGTGTTTGCATGGCGAGAATATCCAAGAGCATAATATCAGATACCAGTGGAACGGAGTGGGTGTATTTATGTGTATGTGTGTGTGTGTGTGTGTGTGTGTGTGTGTGTGTGTGTGTGTGTGTATGTGTGTGTGTATGTGTGTGTGTGTGTGTGTGTTATTCTCACAATGCTTCTCAGAACTCGAAATGGATACGTGTAGATACAATACAGTTCACCAATTGTTCATTCACGTCAACTCCAGTGTGACAATTTTTGACATATGTACTTAATAAAAATTTTTTTTTTAAAAAACACATCTTCTGCTGAAGGCATGGACCTGCAACAGAAGACCTATAAAGCCTCTGCGAGGCTCAACTGAGGTGCTGTACTGAATAACATGGGCACGGACACAGCAAATGCAACTACTGCCCTGGAAGCCCATCATCCCAAGGAATCATGGGAGCTTCAAACCCCACAGGTAAGCCCCTGACCTTTGACTTTAAGGCCATCTTCTGGTATTCCAGGTTAGGTAGGGTACACCTGGGTTTGTGCTAGGGTGAGTCTTCTGCAGGTGGTGTCGGTGTCTAAGATGTGTATTTGCTTTGCTTCGATGAGGACAACAGTATGCAAATCTATGACACCAGCTGAAAAGTCACAAACAGCTGCAATGTTCCAAAGTGTGGAACATATGCTTTAAAAGAGATCAAAGATAAGGTGAACCAGCTACCTTCCCTCTCACCCTCAGTCTTTCCCTACTCCCCTCTCTCTGGTGAAGCTTTCCCACTACATTGCTGCTGCAGTGCTGAGTATGGTCACTAGAGGGTTAAGAAGATCAACGGGAGCAGAGGCGCTGCTGGAGCTATTTTCAGCACTTTACTTACAGGCAGCAACAGTTGACACGGGCCAACCACGGACAGGGGCCTGGGGTGAGGTTTTGTGGGGGGGTTGGGATGGGGTAGGGGTGTTTTTTTTCTGAGGGAGGGGCTAGCCAGCGGCAGGACGGCCCCTCCCTCGCACACTTACGTGGAACTCGGTGGTGTTGAGGATGTGGCGACCGTCGGGGCTCCAGCGCGAGGACAGCAGACCGATAGAGCCCTCGTCAATCTTACAGTGCCAGTCCGGCTGCTCCAGAGACCACACCTGAGCACGGCGAACGAGAAGAGGCGCCTCGTCAGAGAAAGCAACACACACCTGCTGGACTCTGTGTTTCTGTGTTACTGTGTGTGTGTGTGTGTGTGTGTGTGCGTGTGAGAGAGAGAGAGGCTGAGTGTGCTGGTCTAAAACCCTAAGCCATTCTCATCCTCCTGCCACACTATGAAAGACTGGCGATGGCTTCCACTGCAGCGGTAAGCTACTCCTTAGCTTCACTTTGCGACTGCCTGACTCACTGTTGAATGTTTCCCTCATTTATGTACCAGAGCATAACATTGTACAATTGTACACCAAAACAAATTATTTTTAGGAATCTAAAAAATCTAAACATTGATTTTCTAAAATCTAAACATAGGCATTATATACATGGAAACTGGCCTAGGACTTACCAAAAAGAATCTGGGAGAATCTGACAGGTTGATGCCAACAGTAACACCCTCTACTACACCATATTATACCCCATTCCTCTACACCTGCTGTTCTTATTTGTTGGGAAACAGAACCTCTGAACTTGAGTATTGGTGCTTTGAACCCCAACAGTATCTCACTACTGGTGGTCTTACTTAAGAGTTAGATGTGAGGTGGTCGAGGATGTGACAGAGCTGAGCATACCTGGACGAGTCCTCGCTTGTACATGGCACAGAGGATGAAGAGGGAGTCGGAGGACCACTCCATGTGAACCACCTGGTCTAGGCAGGTGTACAGCTGCAAGATCTGTAGGGTGTTGACGTCCCTGATGACCAGTCGATACTGCACGCAGGTCGCCTGTGCGTATGGCAACGTCACGGGGAGCAAGTGAGAAGCGGCAAGTTGATAAGGACATTATGACTTCTCAAAATACGCTTTTTAAGGCGACTTAACAACAAATGCAGAACGAGGAGGTATTCTTACCAAGTATTTGCCATCGGGAGAGACGCGGCATAGTTGGTTGGTCTGCTTGAACACCTCCGAGAAATTCATGGTCGAAAAGCTCACCAGGCTAAAGACACACATTTGATTATCAATACTGTTATACTGTAATGTGAGTTAAATTCATTCACCTTTCAGTATTATATACGAAATCACCACTATGGCTTCGGCTTGGTAAAGGAATTGTGAACTGGGTAACCAAGAAGACATCTTAAACAAATCCTAAAAAAATTGCATACAGCATTGCAATTATGAACGCTAGATGGGGCGGTGTATCTCTGTGTAGTAGTGGTGGTCGTTAACGTATGGTGGCTGCAACAGTGTCAACACTGAGTCAAACTAATGCAAGTTTGCTGCAAGACTCGAACTTAACTAACGTGATTACCTCAGCCATGAGCTACGTGGACTTTACCTTAAGAGCTGATGTAAAACACTATGTAAGATGACCAGCTCTCTAGGTAACTAGCCAACGTTGAGGTTAGTTGGTGAAGTTCAATACGATTAGCAAACGTTAGAGCTACGTTTGATAATATGCTAATGTTGTGTCACATTCGATTCCTAGCAACGTCGAGCAACACGAGTTAGCTAAAGGTACGTTTAACTAGGAACAATTTCCATGATCAGTCTTGAGCCTTTATGGACTGTACGATTTTAAATCCAAAGTAGTTACAGATAAACGCTTGCAAGCTGACCGAAATTGAGAGAGAACACGACCAGCCACTACGAAGTGGCCATTGAAAGCTAAGTTAGCTTGATAGCTCTATCGTTGACAGCAGTGACGGCCAGTGTTACCACATAAAGTTTAATCTCTCGCACGTTAACCAGAAACAACAAAACTCTTTTTGACGACTCAGTGATCCACTTAAAACAGAATTCAATGGAAACCCACCCGGTGTTATGAGGATTTCTTACACAGGTAGATCATCTGGAGGCAAATTGAACGGATTCGAAACATCCAGGGATAGAACTACTTTGTTTAGGAAGCGAGGTAGCTGTGCTACGTGACTGATTGGTGGTCTTTCGTCCAATCAGAGGCCTCGACTCTTAACCATCGCTAAACCATGATTTTTGTGGATAGGTAGATCTAGGCTATAGAAAATATACCAATCGTAGAATAATAAAAAAAACAACATATGAACAAGGATTGAAATTAACATTCCATGCACCACCATTCCATGCACCAACATGCTCTTGGCTCATCTTAAGTCCTTGACATCTGTTACATCTGGTTAATGATAGCCTTGTTCTGTGAAAGGTTTGGTAAAAATGACTCGTCTCCCTCATCATGGACTAAACTAACTATTCCAGACATTGCACTATTTTTGCATTATCTGTGAGGTTAATGCATACCTTGTCTAATTTTATTTAAAAATGTTTGTCTCATCACAGCATATCTAGCCTACCCCCTAGTGAGTCGATACAATATGTTTCCCGCTCCTGTGCGCTCAAACGGCGGCTAACGCCTCCTCCTGTCACCCCTAATTCCCACAACCCACCCCTCCGGCTCTGCACAATCTCATAGTCAAAAACCTATTTTCCTTAAGCTGCATTATCAGAAAATTCAGACAGCTTACGACAACTTATTTTTCCTTTATACGTTTTGATTTCTGTTTTTCGTGAAATTGTTGCCTATTAGGTTACTTTATGACAGCTTGGTCCTATGGCTTGATCAGGATTTCTGGCTGACTTTCGCTTCCAAATGTCGAGTAGCGTAGGATAATCTAATGTTTGGATATCATTTCTGACCTGCTGATTACTCTTGGATATATTGGCTGGGGTAAATATTAAGATACAACTGAATTCTGGTAGGTAAATATGGCGTGTCTTAATTGTGTTCGACTGACTTCACGTCGATTTGACAACTCAACTGATTGATTCTCTGCATAGGCTACCTTCTCTGGTAGACTTTATTTAACATGGTTAATGTACTTGTTAGGCTACCTGCTTGAAGATAGGCTAGTAGCCTACGGTTAGTGTAGCCTGAGTAAAATAACAGTTAGGGTAACTGATAATAAGCAGCATTGTAGCTTAACAATATCTTTGTAGCTTAACAATCTTAACTTTGTCCTCATTGTCGCTCAAATGTCATTCTCCAGTAATAGCCTTCTTAAATGAGATTGGCTTGTCGTGCACTCGCTGTTGTGAAATGTCAGTGTTTCCCAAGCAGTCGCTTAATTAATAGGTTTAGAATTCTGAAATCAGGCCCGTTTAATATAATGAAACAGACTACAATGTCAATAGCTGACATCCTTTAAGATGTTTTTGTTTGTGTGTAAAAAAAAATCAATTTGTCCTTAAACTGGACAAAGTTCAGCGCGATATGAATTCTTCAGTGGTCCCTTAGCCTACTTGCCCAAAGCGATAAGAGGGAAACATGAAAATTTGCATTAACTGCTTAACTGCATTAGCCTAGGCCTACAATAGCATTTAAATAGGCTAAGCATAGCTTTATTTGAAATGTTGTATTATTATTATTATTATTATTATTATTATTATTATTATTATTATTATTAGTGTAGGCTATTGTTAGTCATTAGCGCCTGTTTGTTGCGCTGTGATACTGTGATACTGAGCCTACCGGTCAATGCCATTTTTTGGACCAAATTTCAGAATCAACACATTTAATATGTCTATAAAATAATAAATTGGATCGAATATTGTAGTTTATTTCTGGAATATGAAAATCGACTTGGCCTGTTTTCTGAAAGATTCATCAAAGCATGCAGCTGTGCGCACATCATTAGTCCTCTGATGGCAGTAGGCTATGTTTAATTCTTACGGGACAATAATGCCTAACGGGACGAACCACTGACACCGCCGTTGCTAAGGATGCATAATTTTCCAAGACATGAAAATTATGGATAGGAAATATAAATTCATAAAGCTGTGGGAGAATATAGGTGGTCACAGTTAATTATGTTTCCTCCTGATGAAGTTTTGTTTCTCATCAGAAAAAATATTCTTCTTCTGAACCTTGAGTAAGGGATGCCTGACTGACCATGACTGACACAGTGTTTTATAGGCTACTTGTTTGGCCTACAGCAAGCAAACAACCTAAAAGACTTCATTCTGATATTGCCTACACAACACTCTATGGCTTGAATTCAATTCACTGTTTTCAATCCCCAGTTGCCCCTTTAATTGTGCTGGTACAATGTTCTCATGGTGGTAGGCCCTAGTTGTCACGGGAATATATCAGTCTAATTTATCCACAGGTCGTCTCTGGAAGATCCACATGGACGAAATACTGGCGCCTTACACATTAAGCATTTTTACCAGGCATATAGAATTTTGTATCACAGGATGTAAACAGCATTGTTATTAAAAACAAGATGTAGGCTAGGCCTAGGTATTGGCCTTGTCAAATAGTGTTGTGACGACGGGCATAATTACGAGTTTACAAAAATCCAAATATAAAGTTATGTGCCATCTCTGAGTTGCAGGTCATTATACATTTATTTTTAAAACTTGCGCCACATTGCGTGTCCTCTGGAGCCCAAACCTTTGCCACAGTTTTCAAAGCGACGGTGTCGTTGCTGAGGAGATCTGAAAGCGTAAATACACCTCATACACCTCTCCCAGGGGCGTACGCAACCACCACAGCAGTTTGAGAAGAGTAACTTTTTGTGAAAACCGATAGACATTTCTTATCCACCGGAAACGCTAGATTAAAATAACGCACTATAGATAGATCTAGTTATTTAATAATCAGTATTTTGTTCATTTTGGCATAGGAAGTCAGTTTTTCCTCCGACGCTATGGACAAGCTCTCTCTCCAACGACGGGCTTCAATAAAACCTGTTGCCTGGGCTAAAACAAAGAATGATTCATTTTTGTAGTTTATCCGTATTCATCAACTACTGCAAGAGACGCCCAGTCAACTTCAAAGGGTAGGCAAAGTTGTAGGTAAATGAAAAGGTGATTTTAAAGTGCCATAATTGCTAATAAAACAAATGTTTGTTCAACCCGTCTGATTTAATAAGATTGACACAAATAATGTAGCATTGTGAAATATGTGCAAGATGAAGAACAGTTTCCTTATTGTGGAAATGCTCACATTCAAATTGAAATGCTCAGTTTGTTTTTGTTTTTATCAGGCTTTTCTGTTGATAGCGCATAGTCTTCATAGCAACAGAGCAACAGTAGCTACGTTTTATGTGCGCACTTGTTTATTGCAAATCATGTTTGTTTTGGAGCGATTACACATTATCTATAATCTTACATGTAAAATAGCTTCAGTTTCAATTTCTGACGGCAATTGCTCACAGCAACGCAACGCAAGGACTTTTCCCCACCTGCA
This sequence comes from Alosa pseudoharengus, assembly GCF_046254945.1. Classification (NCBI taxonomy): domain Eukaryota; kingdom Metazoa; phylum Chordata; class Actinopteri; order Clupeiformes; family Clupeidae; genus Alosa; species Alosa pseudoharengus. The sequence continues at coordinate 18,646,986 of NW_027468881.1, forward strand.
TTCCATGTTCTGTCAGTCCCTGCGCAATAGGGGGAGTGATTATTCAAATAGACATGCTCCTTAGAGATCTGGTGTTGGTCTGTCATGGAAAATACATGACTGAGTATAGCTGACAAACTAACCATTCACTTGAAACAGATCAGCATTAGAGTGTTTTCGTATGTAAAGGCATTATTCATTTACACTGTCTGGCACACTTAACTTCCGTTCTTACGCGGTGTATGTGTGTGCGCGCGCGTGCGCATACTGTATACTGTGCATGCGTGTATCTGTATGGGAATAATGAGCTGAGTGACTGTGTGTATGTGTGTGTGTGTGTGTGTGTCTGTGTGTCTGTGTGTGGCACCTGCCGTGATATTCTTGTCCTGCATTAGGACAGAGTTCTCCTTTGATCCAGACTGTTCAGTGAGCGTCGGAAGGGCTGTCTAGCCCAGCATGCACCTTTAGGCTGCGCAGGTCTCTGGGGAAGGACGAGGCAGGTTAGGGCTTGCACTTGCAGCATCTCTGGGGCTGCTCATTGAATCTCTGCCTGATTAAACCAGCATAGTAGCTTGCTGCTAGGATGCTAGGAGCTGACCTCCACACAAACATCTGATGCACCTGATGATCAACTGATGATCAGTTGTCTTGGAGTAATTTTGACCACAGATGCATTATACCTGATTCTCCATTTTTCACAATCCCTTCCCTGCTATAATGATTTCAGTAGAAATGTTTGGGTTGGTCGGGTTTGTATCTAAATGTTTTGGGGTCTATGACAACTTGAATAACCTGATGTGTCTGTGTGTGTGTGTGTGTGTGTGTGTGTGTGTGTGTGTGTGTGTTTCAGAGTGATCTGCCCACCGGTGGATTGCCCCTCTTCTAAGATGTCCCAGTCTGCCACTGCTGATGACGGGACCACCTTTGAGCACCTGTGGAGCAGCCTGTAAGTGCCCACCCTGTCTCCACGACAACAACTACATTTAGCAAATCTGATAAAAGTGACAAGTCACACATGTCAGATATAGTCATAAGTAGTTTACTATTGTGATGCATATATCTAAACATACCCCCCCCCCCCCCCAATCCCCAGGGAGCCAGACAGCACATACTATGAGATGCCCCCAAGCGGTCACCCCAGTGGTCACCACGGGGACAGGGGCACCCCTTCCAACATGCCCGGAAACAGGGCAGAAGTCTGCATGGACGTGTACCACATGAGAGACATGAATGACAACGTCATGGTAAGAGTGCGCTGGGGGGAGTGCGCTGGTTTTTTTTTTTGGGGGGGGGGGGGCCTCACATATGTCAGCAGGTATGTGTACACATATGTATGTATGTATCAATACATAGGACAATCCACATGAAATGAGACAATTTTATGGTTATGGTTATGATTATGGTTACGGATTTGGCACGCCTTGACGCCTTTGTCCAAAGCGACACACAAATACAGAACAACATAATATTTAAAATTGAACAGATTAGAATGTTGGTCAAATATAATAAGGAGAATAGTAATAATAAACAACAATATCAATTCTATCAATAGCCTAATAAATTAAGCAATGAAAATGAGGGGAAAAGCAATAATAAAACAATAATGTCCATTCAATCAATTTGGTAAATTTTGGAAAACCTTCCTGCTCAACTCCCTCACATTATTTTTATTCACTGATATTGTGTGCTCCTATATCTCAAAGGAAGGTCTGCAAAGTTATGCCACCAAAATCTGATTATTTTACTTTACAGTACACATTCCTACCCCAATTTCAGAAAACTGTCCCTAATGTCTCCCCCAATATAAAGCATACAAAGAATAATTGTTATGCCTGTCACTCATCACTGCTCACCTCTAAATTAAGCTCTAAATTAAAGTAAGTAAAACTTTGCAGACCTGCCCTTGATATGTAGAGGCATACAATATTAATGGCTAAAGAAAATGTAAGGAGATTGAGCGGGAGACACCGATTGATTTCACATGGAATAACAAGTACAGTCCTGCACTGGCATGCATTTGCAATTGTGTAAAAAAGTGTGACCATAAATTGTTGTGTATTGTTGTAGTCCTTGTATCTTGAGGACCACTCTCAATTGCTTTAGACAACTAGTCTACCCATCCAATGCAGATCTCTGGTTGCAATTAAAGGCATCAAATTTAATACTTAAGTGTTCCTTAAATATTTTGCCCCATGCCCCCATTCATTCATTTTTCCCTTCACTCATTCGTCCATTAATTTAATCTGTTGTTCAGTCAGTCAGTTGTGGAGTGATGTATAGGATGATGGCCCTCCACTCCCTTGTGGCTCTGAGCATCCTCCTCCTGTTTGGGAATGGCTTCCCTCCAGACGACTCCATCTTCCCTCCACGACTCCCTCTTCCGCTGGTCTTTTCCCTCTTTTCCATGTGCGTTTTCCCTCTTCCTGGGGTCTTTTCCCTCTCTCTGTGGCGCGGTCTGCAGTCGGCAGTCTGCTGTGGGATTTGGTGGGAGGGGTGACACCTTAATTAGAAAACAACCCCACAGGCCCTGGCAAGGTGACACCTGCGGCCTACCCATCTGGGAGAGGAGAGTGAGAGAGAGGGGAGGGGGGCAGAACATGAGAGAGGGGAGGGGGGGCAGAGTAGAATATAGGGGTCTATAATGTACACAAAGGGTCATGTACAAAAGGTAGCAAATGTGTCAACTTCATTTATTTCAAGTCATACAACATTTTGTTTTTGGTTCAGAAAATGAATGAACTGTATATAAAGTATTAAGGTTTCTGGCTCAATTGATGAACATGTCAACATTGATGAACTGTATATTTCTGGATGATGGTCATGCAACAGAGCTATAAAAGTTTCAGGTAATTCTGACATACATGCGTCTGACCTAGTGAAAAAATAGGGGGAAACAGTTCTTTGTTGAGAATTTTTTACAAATAGATCAATTAATTGTAACAAACAAACAAATTGCACATTTTCAATTTAAAATTATGTTTAACAGTATTCCAGTGTAGTTCTAAGATTACTTTAGAAGTATGCCTATTTATTGTATTGTGGAAATAAAATCACAAAAGCCAAATTCAAAAGAAATCAATTTATGAAATATCATTATGTTTGATGAGGTTACATGTAATCTGTTCACTTCATTTGGCATGAAATAGCATAGAGAATGTTAATTACAACCCCATATCAGAAAAAGTAAATAAACACAGAATATGATAATCTGTAAATCTCGTAAACCTATATTTAGCTGCAAAAAGGACATAAACAGCATATCAAATGTAAAAATTTGAAAATGACAAATTTGACTATTTCATGGGAAATATGTTCATTGAATTTCATGAATTTCATGGCAGCAACACGTCTCAAAAAAATTGGGATGGGGACAACAAAATGCAGGAAAAGCAGTAAAGACAACAAAAGGAGAAACATTTCACAACTAATTGGGTTAACTGGCATCGTGATTGGGTATAAAAAGAGCATCCCAGAGAGGCAGTCTCAGAAGTAAATATGTGAAGGTATTCATCACTCTGTGTAAAACTGTGTGGGTAAAGGATGAAACAATATAAGAAAATTATTCTTGACATGAAATTGTGAATACGTTGAGGATTTCATCATCTACAGTACATGATATCATTAAAATATTCAGAGAATCCAGGGAAATCTTTGAAAACAAGAGAAGCTGAAAAACAATATTGGATGGCTGTGGTGTTTTGGACCTCAGATGACACTGCATTAAAACCAGACCTGTTTCTGAAAATAAAATCATTGTATGGACTCAGGAAAACCTCCGACAACCATTGTCTATAAGAACAGTTTAATGCTCCATTAACAAATGCTAGTATAAACTCTACCATGTAAATAAGAAATTATTTTAGACACAGAAATGCCACAAAAGCTCATTTAAGATGGACTGAGGTAAAGTGGAAAAAGGTCATGTGGTTAGACCAATCAAAATGTGTAATTCTTTATGGAAATCATGGACTCTGTGCTAAAGAGGACAGGGACTAACCAAATTGTTATAGTGTCCAGTTCAAAATCCAGTATCTACTGTATAATGGTATGATGATACACTGGGGCAATTCCACACGAAACTGTCACGTCCATAACGGCAACACAATGCCATGGTACGGTATGATGTGAATGAAGATTACTTGAAATTTGAGCATTCACTTTTCTTGGTTGTAGAACTTACATGAAAAACTTTTCACATAATCATTTGCATCATACAAATACCATGGCATTTAGTTGCCGTTTTGCATGGAATTGGCCACTGCCATCCAGATGACCTCTTGTTCAGGGAAGACCTTGATATATTCAAGGCTTGAATTTATCAGGAAAACAATGCCAAAAAGAATTCTGCACATACAGTATTTAAAGAAGCTGAAATGGCCTGTGTGCAGTCCAGACCTGTCAATTGAATGCATCATGGAATGAAAAACATGATTAAAGGAGAATTTCCGGTGATTTTTCACATTGATCTCGAGGTCACTGAGTACTGTCGGCATAAAAAAAATCAAAACAATTGGTTCTAGCTAGCTCAAGATGCTGCAGCCAACAGCTAGAGCTGCCAGGCAGCTACAGTGCTACACTCTGGGGGCATGAGCATGTCTCATGAACATGAACATATGTGAAAAATCGCTGGAATTCTCCTTTAAGAAGACCCTAGACTGTTGAGTCGCTGAAATCGTATATCGGGCAAGAATGGGACAACATTTCATTCTCAAAACTCTAGCAACTGGTCTCTGTTCCTAAACATTTACAGAATGTTCTTAAATGAAGAGGTGAAGCAGCACATTGGTAAACATGCCTATTGAGATGTGTTGCTGGCATTACATTTAAAATGAACATATATTTCCCTTGAAATAGTCAGATTTGTCATTTTCAACATTTGATATGTTGTCTATGTCCTTATTGCAGCTAAAAATGGGTTTATGAGATTTGTAGATTATTACATTCTGTTTTTATTTGCATTTTACACAACGTCCCAAATTCTTCTTCAACTTCACCCTGTTCAGGTGGGAAGGATGAAGTTCAGGTAAGGTGAGGTGAAGTTCAGGTGCGGCACAGGAACAATGTTGTGGTGACCTCCTGTCAGATCCCCCCAGGACATTAACTATTCTTAGTTGGCTTGTGAAAGCAGTCATATCCCATCACATTGCAACTCTCCAAATGGATTTTGTCATGTAACACAGAAAGATGATGTTCCCACATCCAAGTCAATTCTTCCTGAGCAAAGGTGTAAGTGGAAATCAATTCTCATCTTGTCCCTCCGCTCGGCATGCTGGGAAGGGTCCGGCCTGTCGTTTGGGCAAGTCTGGGCCTGCCGGCCGGGTTAATGAATAGTCATGAGGGGCTGGGGGAGGGGGGCGGAGCCTATTTTGTTGTTAGCTGCAGTGGTGGTGGCGGCAGCGGTGGTGTTGAGGGCCGAGGGTGGTGGAAGTTAAAGTGAGCATTCCCTCATCCCACCCCAGCCACAGCACCAGGCACCAGTCAGCCAGTTAGTTGCCACTTGGTCCACGCGGGCACTTAGAGGGGCCACCCCACCACAGAGGGGTCCTGAGCTCACCTGAGCGACAACAGGGTCACATGACGTGTGTGGTGGTGGGAGGGCAGGTGGTGGCTCTGTCCGTGGAGGTGGGCCTGTAACGATGCTCTACATCACTGCTCCAGTGAGACGCCTCAGTACGGTAGGACACAGCACACACTTGAACTTTATTTCATGGATTCTTATGATGTATTTTGCAGTAGCTGTCGGGAAAGAAGTTTAAAATGTTAAGATGTTTAAAACTTAGAGATAGTCTGTGCTGGTTTGAATGGATGTGATTATTTTTCATTGAGTCCATTTCACTGGTAGTAGTCTCTTGAGTTTTGCTGTCTTAAAAATCAAAATGTTATTGTAGAAGAGGGAAAGAAGTGTTTGGATTTGCAAACTTTTCATTTGCAAACTTAGATTCATTCATGTGTTATGCAATTACCATTTATCAAATGCAGATACATTATAATTTATCACATATATTTGTTGTTAATACCTGGTTAAATGACCAGAGAAGTCTCCCAAACTAGTATGAACACTTGAAGGTTGCATTTAATATTTCTGTAACAGTATATTTCTGTAGGCTTTTTCATGTAGTCGATGTTGTGCTGACAGAATAATGCAACAGGTGACTCTTCTCAGACATGTCCTACCAGACTTGGCCAGAAGAGGGCGATGTTTTGTCACACTTCTGGGGTCTCTGCTCAGTGCCTCTCAACCATCACCTCTGTGGCTAACTAAAGTCCACCTGTTGATGCTCTGAGCTGCTTAGCTTCTCTAATAGAAGTGTGTGTAGCTGGACTCAAGGCTCAGTCCTGACTTCAGCAAATCAGCCCATCATAGACATGGCCGTAGATGATCGCTCATGTGAAGTATAGGCTCAGGGACTTCATCCTAGAGGCTGGTTTTGTAGTTGGTCATTTTGTTTTGGCATTGGGCTATCATTCTGCTGGGTCCCTCATTTCTACTATTGATAAGCAAGGGGTGGGATGTACTGTATTGTGGTAGTTGATTTGGTGTGTGTGTGTGTGTGTGTGTGTGTGTATGTGTGCGGGTGTATGGCTTGCCCGTGTACAGTATATGTGTGTGTCTCTTTATCTACCTTCAGCTATTCGGAAAAAAATACACTCATTAGTCACTTAACAAGCAGTACACAAACATGGTTATGGTTATGGTTATGGTTATGGATTTAGCAGACGCCTTTGTCCAAAGCGACATATAAATACAAAACAACATAATAATATTTAAAAATGAACAGGGAACAGATTAAAATCTAGGTCAAATATAGTAAGGAGAATAGTTGTAGTACACAATAATATCAATTCAATCAATAGCCTAATAAAAAAAGCAATGTAAAAAAAGGGGAAAGGCAATAATAAAACAATAATGTCAATTCAATCAATAATATAAAAACAATAACATGCTAAGACTACATTAAGGAGAATATCAATAATAAACAATAATGTCAAATTAATTAACAGCCCAATTAAAATAAAAACAACATTATATAAACCATAACACATAAGCGCTTAAACAACTAAGTATATGTTGAATAGGAATGTCTTTAGACCCCTCTTAAACGACCCAAAACTACCACAGGAACGGAGAGCACTGGGCAGTTCATTCCACCAACATGGAACCACTGAAGAAAAGAGTCTGGAATTAGACCCAGTTTTTATGACTGGTCGACACAACATACGCTCACCAGAAGACCGCAGTGGGCGGTTGGGCATGTAAGGCTTGATTATTGAATTAAAATAACTAGGAGCAGATCTAGTTAGTGTCCTATAGGCCAAAGTGAGAGATTTAAATTTAATTCTGGCTACTATAGGGAGCCAATGGAGAGTAACTAGGAGAGGAGTTACATGTGTCCTCTTTGACTGATTGAAGACCAGGCGTGCTCCAGCATTTTGAATCAGCTGTAATGATCTTGTTACACAAGTGGGTAAGCCAGCTAATAGTGAATTACAATAGTCCAGCTTAGAGATGACCATGGTCTGAACAAGAAGTTGTGTGGAATCTTGTGTCAGATAAGGTCTGATCTTCCTAATGTTGTAAAGCATAAACCGGCATGATTTTGCAATAGAAGCTATATGCTCAGAGAAGTTAAGTCGGTCATCAATTACAACGCCCAAGTTTCGTGCCGATCTAGTTGGGGTCAGTGAAGTTGAGTCAAGCTGGATGTTAATCTGTTGGGGAATAGCTGTTTTAGCTGGAAACACCAAAAACTCTGTTTTTGAGAGATTAAGCTGAAGGTGCCGATCTTTCATCCAGGCTGAAATATCCTTAAGGCATGCAGAAATCCGGTGGGAAACACTAGAGTCATCAGGTGGGAAAGACAGGTAAAGTTGAGTGTCGTCTGCATAACAGTGATAGTCAAATCCATGGGAGCGAATGGTATCACCTAAGGAAGTGGTGTAAATAGAGAAAAGCAAGGGTCCTAATACTGATCCCTGAGGCACACCTGTGGTGAGGGCATGAGACTTAGATACCTGTCCCTGCCAAGACACGTTGAAAGAACGCGCTTTAAGGTAAGATTCAAACCAGTCAAGAGCTTTTCCAGAAATTCCCAGTTCAGATAGTATAGATAGGAGAATGTCATGGTTAACAGTATCAAAGGCTGCAGATAAATCTAGTAGAATTAATACTGATGACTGAGCAGAGGACTTAGCTACTCTCAATGCTTCAGTCACAGACAGAAGAGCAGTTTCAGTAGAATGACCACTCTTGAAACCAGACTGCATAGGGTCTAGTAGATTATTCTGATGAAGAAAGTCACAAACTTGCTTGAAGACTTGAACATGTGCAGATATGGATATACCGTCACACATACACACTAAAGCATTTGCAAATTCAGTGGCTATGGTTGTGTTTCAACTTGTTGAAGTGCATTCTTTAGTATTCTAGAGAAAGAGAGAGAGAGAAAGAGAGAGAGAGAGGAAGAAAGAAGTAGAGTGGGTAAGAGAGAGAGAGAGAGATTCTCACAGTCTCTTAAGATCTTGTCCAAAATTTGGGATGGTAGAGCTGCTGGTTTTCCCCCACCTGGCTGCATGGAAAGCCCCTGATTTGAGAAAAAAAAATTCTGAAAGGTGTGTGACGGTTTTTACATCTGTCTTTCGACTGACTTTTCCTCTGCCTGTGCCCGTGTCGGGGGACAGTTCCATTTGACCTCCATTTGACCTCCATTTGACCTCATTCAGCTAGCCAGGGTCATGAGCAGGGGGTTTTGCTATTGAGGATCACTGAGGGGAAGTATACTGAAACCAAAAGGTTGCTTTTATCTGTTTGTAAACTTGCCCAGGGTTAAGGTTAAGGTTAGAGTTTGCACACTTGCTACCATCGGCTGTCATAACCCTAAATCTGAGGATTCAAAGAGAATGTTGGTTTAGTCTGGTTTAGGGTGGTAGGTTTGGTTGGTCTGCACACACACACACACACACACACACACACACACACACACACACACACAAACCAAACAAACACATACACATACAGACACACACACACACACACACACACACACACACACACACTTGCATTCAGTCTCTCCCTCTTTTTTGTAAAAACAAACCTATAGCAAGTTTGAAACAGCTTTCAATTCTACTAAATATCATTCTATGTTTATTTCTGTCATTCATTTACTAAAAGTTGAATTAAGGGTCCATTGATCATTCAGACATATTATGTCTATCTTCATCTCTCAATGAAAGCATAATGTTTGTTGGCAGTCAGGTTAATTATTGCAAAGAGCATAACAATTGTTGACTGACCATGTATGGGAATTGGGAACTGCCACTGTCTGACCTACACTGCCAGCTGACCTTTCATTCCTCTCTCTCTCTCTCTCCTTCTCTCTTTCTCTCTCTCTCACATACACACACACACACACACACACACACAAACACTCATACACACACATGTCTGTTGGCTCCTGTTGACTCAGGCCGGGTGTGTGATGTGAAGGCTCTCTATGTGCGTGTATACACTTGTGCCCGTGTTGTTGCTTCAGCCGGGGCATGTCATAATTAGGCCAATGTGCGTTCCTCCACTCACTCTCTCCATCCCTCTATTGCCGCTCTCTCACTCTCTCACTCTCCTCCTCTCCGGCGTGGGGCTCACACCTTTGTCACGGACACAAGCACCTGGAGGAAGTTGGGAAGAGAGCAACAAAAGAGAAAGAGAGAGAGAAAGAGCGAGAGAGAAAGAGTGAGAAACTTGAGTTGTGAATGTGAGCACCACTGTAGAGAGCAGAGTAGACCTCGGGTGCCTGTCTAAAGTAAGGCTATGCTGCTAAAGTGCACAGATCAGTTCTGAAGAGAAAGAAAGTTCTTTGGATAATGTACTACGTGAAGAAAAAGGTAAATGTTTTGTGTGTGTGTGTGTGTGTGTGTGTGTGTGTGTGTTTGTTGAATTATCTTTTGCATAATGCATGTTTTTGGGGGAGTTATTATAGTGTTTCATAGGTGAGGAGAGATTATCATTCCTGCACTGCACATGTGTGAGAAGTTGCACTGACGCTTGCACCTGGAGCTGAGAGCAAACAGAAACTCTTCCTCAGATATACTGATGTACTATAATTTCAAAACATACGGAGCACTACTTGTTATTCATTGTGTGTGTGTGTGTGTGTGTGTGTGTGTTCGTGTGTGTTTGTTTGCCTGTCGTCAACTATAGGGTTGGGTCATGCCAGTTCACCTTCTACGCATGTACAGTACTTATCTCCCTCTAGCTGTGTGTGTGTGTGTGTGTATGTGTCTGAGTGTGTTTAAGTGTATCTGTGTGTCTATGTGTGTCTGTGGGGGTGTGTATGTGTGTTTGTGTGTCTGTATGTGTCTGTGGATTTGTGTGTATGTGTGTGGGTGGGGGGGTTTATTTCCAATAGAAATAGTCTCAGGACCAGAGACTGTTCAGAGACAGACTGAACCCCTAAAGGTGAAAACTCCTCTTTTCCGTCTTCCCTCAGTGTGTGGGGCCTAATATGTCCAGATATGTGCGAGAGACACATGGCTGGATGGTTTGGGTTGTAGGGTGGACTTCAGGGTAGAGACCAGTTTTAGGGACAGAAGTGGAGGGAACTCATTGGTCCTCAAGTTTTTACGGCTGTGTTGAGGTTCTTTACAAAGATAATATAACAATTATTTTGACCAACACGTCATTCATGTTTTTTCTTTCCTCTATTTTAATGCTGTCCAACTTTTGCGTGTGCTGCTTGTGATTTATGGTGGAGGTGGGGGAGGAGGATGGGTTCAGAGATGGAGGGGTACGGCAGGCAATTAGGCAGCGGACAGATAACGCCTGTGTTTTACAACTCTGCACCTACCCCGGGGGTAACACTCTACTGCCCCCTCATCTCCCCCACTGTTGGGGCTACTGCTGCTACTTGCCCTTTAAATCCCACAGAAGCTGTAACCAGACCCACCCTTAGTGTGTGTGTGTGTGTGTGTTTGTGTGTTTGAATCTGTATATGTGTGTGTGTGTGTGTGTGTGTGTGTGTGTGTGTGTGTGTGTGTGTGTGTGTGTGTGTGCGTGTCTGCCTTACTAACTTACCACCCTCCCCCGTCAACCCCTGTGAAAAAAAAAGAAAGGGAAAAAAGCAGAGCAGAGCTCACCTTTACCTGACGTGCGCTGTGGTGTGTGTGTGTCAGTCCCAGTACAGCCTCCTGAGCAACAGCATGGAGTCGAGCCTGGGCGCGCCGCCACGCGCTTCCTCCACCAGCCCTTTCGGCTCCGACAACGCCTCCAGCGTGCCGACGCCGTCGCCCTACGCCCAGCCCAACTCCACCTTCGAGGCGGCCTCGCCGGCGCCCGCCATCCCCTCCAACACCGACTACCCCGGGCCCCACGTCTTCCAGGTCACCTTCCAGCAGTCCAGCACGGCTAAGTCAGCCACATGGACGGTGAGTCAAGCAGGCCGGCGCTGTGTGTGTGTGTGTGTGTGTGTGTGTTTGGGGGTCGAGCGTGAGCGCTCTGGGGACTGCTGGAGATGTGTGTATGTTTACATGCGTGTGCACATGGGAGGCAGTGGTGGTGGTGGACTGTCAGTGCTTGAGTGTACATCTGTCTGTGGGATCGGGAATGTATGTGTGTGTGTGGGAATGCAAGTGTGCATATGTTTGACATTCTGTGTATCTGTCTGACCGTCCGTCGGGATTATGATTTAAGTATAAGTATAAGTATATGTACTCTTTTGATCCCGTAAGGGAAATTTGGTCTCTGCATTTATCCCAATCCATGAATTAGTGAAACACACTCAGCACACAGTGAGGTTAAGCGCACACACTAATCCCGGCGCAGTGAGCTGCCTGCATCAACAGCGGCGCTCGGGGAGCAGTGAGGGGTTAGGTGCCTTGCTCAAGGGCACTTCAGCCGTGCCTACTGGTCGGGGTTCGAACCGGCAATCCTCCGGTTACAAGTCCAAAGTGCTAACCAGTAGGCCACGGCTGCCCCCACTGCTGCTGCTTTAG
>NW_027468881.1:18666449-18673949 GCF_046254945.1 Alosa pseudoharengus
ACACACACACACACACCAACACACCAACACACACATGAACAGACACAAACACACACAAACAGTTCATCCCTCCTGAAAATAAAGCTCTATAAGGCAACCTCAAGGAATCCACATCTATACACATGTACGTATGCTCAGACCCACCTGCACACACACGTACATGTGGATAGACACATAAACGAGCACGGCCACGTCTATGGTCACATAACACATATCTCACAAAGACACACATGCACCCACACACACACACATGCACATGCACGCATTGTACAGTCTCAATCCACACACATGCACTTACGCAAGCAAACAAAATTAGACTTAGATATGGACACACATGCCAACACGTAGACAGACTAGAAACCGTCCTAAATGCATTCTATATTATACTATATTATATTATCACAGGAGGGTCTGTGGCGTCCTGCTTGCATAGTTTGACAGTGAAGCCTGCTTTGCCCATACACGTCTACCTGGACACATAGACTAGGTCATCTCTTTGTCTCTCTCTCTCTCTCTCTCTCTCTCTCTCTCTCTCTCTCTCTCTCTCTCTGTCTCTCGCTCCTCAGAGCCGTTGCCGCCTGACCTCATGACTAATGCTCTACCAGACAAGCGCTCATTTGAAAGTGAGAGGGCTGGGTCGGCTCACTGACAGCACACACACACACACAGACATTAACACTGGAAACACTGTGTGTGTTTAAGCACACAGACATTTAACACACAGCACTGTGTACACAAGCATTTACACTCCCATCACCGACAACACTGATGCTTCCTTCCTGTGTGTTTGTGTGTTGTGTGTCTTAAGCATTTTACAGTGCTATGTATTAGCCCTAGCACTGTGGTACAGATTAGTGTAGTGCATGTACATGCATTTTCCACTGAATGCTTGGACACACATGTTGGATCCTTCTTTACACCTTTGTTCTTTTCCTTTCACCCATTTCATCTGCATGAGGTAGACATCATAGACGTGTGTGATTCTGAAAGCCTTGTTGTGTTTGTAAGTATATTTCACGTTCCTTTTTGTGTAATTATCCTAAACTTGTATTTCCATTGGTGCTGTCAGGCATCAGCTCTGTGTGAAGTCTCCTGGGGAGTGTCGGCGTGTCAGGGTGTTGATGAAATGGCGTAGCCCGTGCACGTTAGCGTTAGCATATTTGGGCTGTTAACCAATTTTGAGCGGGGCAGGCCGCAACACGCCTGCCTGGATGACAGTCTCATCATTATCACTCGGCCTAGAGCGGCCTGCCTCAACCTGCACCCGTCCACTCCTCCCTTTCTCTATCCCTCCATCACCGCCATCCTCCCTTCCTTCCGCTGCATCCATCCGTCTATCCGACTCTCATCTCTCCTTTCATCTCGGTTCATAATCTATGTGCTGCCCATCCTCTACGCTTTCTCTGTTTTCATCCTACTTGAGATATGTATTTGTCAGTCATTCTTCTCTTTTTCCTCTGTCTCTCTCCATCCCTTCTCCTCTCTTCTTCTCTTTCTTCTGTCTGTCACTCTCTCCATCCCTCTGGTCTATGGTTATGGTCCTGACTCCTCAACATCAATAGCACCAATAGCATCAATACCCAGACTAAGAGAGAAACAGGGATGGAGATGGAACACTATTCTGTTTATTGCTGTGTGTGTGTATGTGTGTGTGTGTGTGTATGTGTGTGTGTGTGTGTGTGTGTATGGGAGATAGACAGATCTCAGCTCGATTGAAAAGATAAGATAAGAAGAACTGTGTGGAATAAAAGACGATGTGTGAGTGGACAAGCCCAGACATCTCCAGTGCAGCTCTCACCTCAGCTCTGCCTGATTGATGTCTCTGTGTGAGCTCACACACTCTCACAGATGCTCCTGGTCGTCTTTGCCTTCCTCTGCTCACTCACTCTCTCACACACACTCACTCATTCACTCACACACACTCATACAACCATACTCATTCGCTCATTCACTCATTCACTCACTCACTCACTCACTCACTCACTCACTCACTCACTCACTCACTCAAGCAATCAATCATGCACTTACTCACGCACACTAAACATACTTACCCCCTCATTTACACACTCACTCACTCACTCCATCACATATTTGCTCACTTGCAGTCATAATCACATATTCAAGTCACATACTACCTCATACACTCACTCACTCACTCACTCACTCACTCTCTCATTTCTGCATGGTCCTGTTGGATTTAGCACGTGGAAAGATTCATTCATTTGGCGATCTGCATTTGACCACTGATATGCCCAAAGATGGTATTCAAAAGGGATTTCCCTGTAGTGATTCATAGCAGACAGAAGAGGTGAAAGTGGCTGAACACGCTAAGGACGCTGGTGCTTTGATGCTTTCTGATGGCATTTTTTAAAAAGAATTAAATCATTTCATGCAACTTATCATATGAAGACTCACAAGTAGTGAAATCAGATCACTACATGTTCATAAAAGATGTGGAGTGTGTGTGTGTGTGTGTGTGTGTGTGTGTGTGTGTGTGTGTGTGTGTGTGTGTGTGTGTGTGTGTGTGTGTGTGTGTGTGTTGTTAGAACATGCATGTTCAAGTGACTGATCTGTGTTGATTTTACTGTGAATTATCTGCGTTATCACCAGACTTTCCCTCTGTGGCCGATGCAGTGGACTGAATGCAGGATGCTGCCGGTATCTCTTTAGGTAACATCGCAGACCCAGAGCCACCCTACCCTGGGTCCCTCCTCACCCCATGATCAGAGCGTGGTGCCTGGAGAGGAAACTAGGGCTCTTTTATGGAGAGGCTCATCCCAAGAATATTGCCTCTGGTGCTCACTATGCAATGAATGTATACTTCAAATTCAACAGTGGCTCTGTGTGTCTCTGTAGATATAGGATTATTTTAGGGTAACCCATTGAAACAACCACTGTTTATTGGAAATGTCCACTTCCAAAGGTTGCAGATTTAACATTTGACCTTGATATTGACAATCAGGTCAATTCAATGCAAGTGCTACAGTACTTGACTGAGTTAGTGACAGGTTTTTTCCCTCTCCAGACTGTGAGTAGGCTTTGAGTTTGGAAATTGGGCAGTTGTATCTCTGTTTTTCTCTGGTCTCTATGGTTTTGTCTTGACATAAGAGACTGTTCATGTGGGTGTAATACGCACAATGCCAGTGATTGTTTAGTGACGGGCTCCTGTGAGGGCATCTGGTTTATGCACAGCTCCATATCCATGAATCACATTAATGCAAGTCCATACACAACCTGCACCCTCTTACTGGAAGGATACATTTAGGTTTCCTGGGGTGAATATTTGAGATGTCTTGATGGAGTTTTGGGGCGTGTTCGGGCACGTCTGGTGACACATGCATCGGTTTCCTGCTGACTTTGGGAAATATGCGAATGCACCCGCATCCATATCAAAGCAGAAAGTTCTTATGGAGGTCTAACTGACAGCAACTGGAATTCTATCAGACAAGGGAGAGGATTATAATGTTAATATCATGCGTGTCTGTTTATATTACATGGTATGGAAACTGACTCTAAAACAAATCATTATAATGTTATATGTTTTGTATGCAAATGAAGAGGAGGTAGATATTTATTATGATGCCTGTATTAATCAGGAAACCTCAGGATAGTAGTGTATAAATATGTAGATATGTAGGTAGATACCTAGTGATGTTGGAGTATCAGCTTTAAAGTGAAGGTGCATTGGACTATCTGCTGTAAACATGAGCAAAGTCTATTTGGTTCAGAGCTGCAGTGTTGACGTATGCAGACCTCTCACTGACCTGATTCAGCAGGTAATCAATCAATCATATTGACCATCAGTAGTAAGATGTACTCTGTCTTGTCAATAAAAGAAAGAAATGGCAATGGCCTCTAGTGAGAGTTGCAGTTAACATGTAACCTCAGGTCAAACATGGCCTTCAGCTGCAGCTGTCACTGATGCTCAGCCATGTAATCTGTGACCCCATCCCCTACCTACTCCACACTTACACATACACACAACACACACACACACACACACACGCACACACACATGAACACACATGCACACACATGCACACAAACACATACAATTTCTTGTGGCTGAGCTAGTAAGATGAGGCTGAACACCTTGATCATGGGATCAAGGCAAAGACCTACTGATGAAAATTTACAGCACTCTCTACATTTATTGGCACCCCTGGGTAAAGTTGAGTAAAGAGGTATAAAAAAGTAATGTTATAAAGAATCACCTTATAAAGAATAACCTTATAAACAATCACCCTATACGCTAGTTTGATGTCGACTAGCTTTACATCTGTAGAGTGAAACGTTTCAGAGTTTTCGTGTGGACGAGGTATTTTCTGAAAACAATGTCATGTGGACACAAAACATTTTGATAATGGAAAGAAAAATTTTTGTTTCCAAAACCTTTCATTTTCATGTGGACATCAGGGCTAAAATATCAGATCGTGAAAACTGATAACTCGCCCAACAGAAAAATGTTATGTGATGTTCTGTTCTGTAATGTACTTTCATTGTCTCTCCCCTGTAGTACTCCCCACTGCTGAAGAAGCTGTACTGTCAGATCGCCAAGACATGTCCAATCCAAATCAAGCTCTCCACGACTCCACCCCCTGGCAGCATCATTAGGGCGATGCCCATCTACAAAAAGGCGGAGCATGTCACCGAGGTGGTCAAGCGCTGCCCCAATCATGAGCTTGGCCGAGATTTCAACGACGGTGAATATATCAATGATAGCCACCTATACCTAAGAGGAGGACCAAGTGTGTGTGTGTGTGTGTGTGTGTGTGTGTGTGTGTGTGTGTGTGTGTGTGTGTGTGTGTGTGTGTGTGTGTGTGTGTGTGTTTGACTATCTGTTATAAAGAACACCTTTAATGGTTTCAATCTTTTTTTTAATGTCGCATCACTTTTTCTAATGACTTCCTCTCTTCTCCCTCATTCTATATGTGCCCCCCCCCTCTCTTTTTCTATCTCTCTCTCCATCTTTTCTCTCTCCCTCCATCTCTCTCTCCCTCTCCCTCACAGGCCAGGTAGCCCCTGCCAGTCACCTGATCAGGGTGGAGGGGAATAATCTGGCCCAGTATGTAGACGACGGCGTCACAGGCAGACAGAGCGTAATGGTGCCTTATGAGTCTCCACAGGTGTGTTTTACATAAACACACACACACACACACACACACAAAAACACATTCCATTGAAGATGTTATTAGACTTTTATTTGACCATGCATGTCATAATATAACCACAATGCTCCTGTTTCATCAGCATGTCAGCCATGTTTTTTTAATTAGCACCATGCTCCCAGGGTATGTGTAGTAGCCATGTGTATGTGATTGATATGCGTCTGAAGGTGGAGGAGGTGACTGATGGGGTAAAGGATGGGATGCTGGAGTGGAATTAGTGATTTGGGGTAGAGGCATTCCTCCCCTGCTGATTACTGTCCAGCTCTACTTTGGGACAGGTTGAAACCTGTGAGGAAACAGACAGGTAATTGCAGCCTCCCTTGATGATGACAAAAGGCAGTTAGAGGAGGCAGAACACAGTCAGATGCTGCTGGAGCACTCTGTGCTGTCGCCACCTACTGGCCAGGAGAAAGAACACTTTTAAACACAACTTTGCCAATGGTTATTGTATTACCTTGGTTAAGAAAGACACATTCTTCTCGTCCTATAGGTGGGGACAGAGTTCACCACTATCCTCTACAACTTCATGTGTAACAGCAGCTGTGTGGGAGGAATGAACAGAAGACCCATCCTCATCATCATCACCCTGGAGACACGAGAGTGAGTACACGCAAACAAACACACACAAACAACCGCACATCATCATCCACATCATCGTCACTCTGCAGAGTGGATACACATACACACTTAAACACACGCAGTGAAACTCAGATACACACAAGCACACAAACACATGCACATCATCACAACCATTGTCAGAGTAGAGAAATAAGTGTGAGCATACACACATGATCATCGTCACACTAGAGACATGATAGTGAATGTATACACACGTACAGATGAAACATTTCCTGCACACATAACCTATGCTGAGGTATGTCCCATGTCTATTCAGTGGTCAGGTATTAGGCCGAAGGGCGTTTGAAGGTCGGATCTGTGCCTGTCCGGGTCGAGACCGTAAGGCGGACGAGGATCACTCCCGAGAACAGCAGGCCATCAACGAGAGCGTCAACAAGAATGGCAACGCCAACAAGCGCAGTGAGTCGCCCTCTTCCTCCTCTTCACCCTCTTCCTCTTCCTGTCTCTGCCGTAGCTTCTAGCGGTCAGCAACATGATTCTCAGATATGTTACATATCAGGATTCGCTGATATGTTCAGGATTCTTCTACTTAACCCTAATTCGAACTTCAAGAAACATAAGCTATATACAGTGATGGTCAAAAGTGTTGGCACCCATGCTAAATTTGACTAAAAAGAGGAATATAAAATCATCTTTTGGAAATTGATCTTAATGCCTTAAGTAAAACAATGAGGAAATATCCAACCTTTATGGACACCATTTGTCTTTGTAAATGAATAATGTATCATAAATAAATAAATAAATTCCTTAAAATACAGGGGTCATGTGTTAAATTCCCATAGAGGCAGACAGATTTTTATTTTTAAAGGCCAGTTATTTCATGGATCCAGGATACTATGCATCCTGATAAAGTTCCCTTGGCCTTTGGAATTAAAATAGCCCCACATCATCACATACCCTTCACCATACCTAGAGATTGGCATGGTGTTATTTCAGTTAGCCTATTAGGAATGAGGATCCTCATTTCTTATTCCTATTTTTAGTAAAATTTAGCATGGGTGCCAACACTTTTGACCATCACTGTATATATATCAAGATCATTTAGTCTGGGCACACACACACACACTCACATATACTGATAAAATGGCTGTGGACATTGCTTTGGATGAAAGTATCTGCTTTCCTAAGGACTTAACAGTAAAGAAGTGTTGTATTTCTCTTAAAGTCTAACTTTGAGATTTTGCAGTGATTCTTGGTTTAATGAATTGTCACTAGCCTCCAGTATAGTGCTAACAAGGAAATAATTAGGCCATTAGGATAATTCTATTATATAACCACTAGGATTATAAGACCATTTCACACATACAGTTGTGTATGCAGTGTCACAGAAGCTATAATGGCCTCCTCACATCAGCAGCTGCACTTGTCTTTCAAAACAGACTTCAAACAGAGCCCTCCCAACATGCCTGGACCCTCACTCAACATGAAGAAGCGTCGACATGGTGATGAGGAGATGTTCTACATCCCTGTAAGTCACACAACTGGAAACCTACAGATGAAGATTATAAATAAGGTTTCTACCTAGAAGTCTGTGGTAGGCACGGTGTGAATGTAATAAATGTGTAATATGCACTGTATACACTAGATTGTATATAGACTGTAATACATTTTATAAAACTGTAATAATATCATAATAAGCTCTCAAGAGTTTAATCTCAGACATTCACACACACTTAGGACATGAGTAGTTGTC